>NC_141596.1:25696163-25813663 GCF_047967505.1 Dipteris shenzhenensis
ATGGCACAGGGGAGTGGTGTTGCGTGTTGCTCAAGCATTCCTCAAAATGGACCAAGAAAGGAAATTTTGTTTGTAGGGTGGGGATACATGTAATTAATCAACAGGTATGCATGTCTGTATAATGGCTATTATGATCTCCAATTTTGCTTTGGGTATCCCAATCACAGTTTCAAAAATAGATGCTTTTGAATCCACTCTCTATGTGTACTAAGAAAGGAACCATTATTTGTAGGGTGGAGGTACAATTATTTATCTAATTCTACATTGATCGTATGGTTGTCTGGCCTTGTTGAAGACGTCTACTACATGCTTCTTGAAGCTGGCTGTCATTCCTATGCTCGCCTTGTTGCCCTTACCAAGGCACATGGTACAAGCTGTCCATTGAATAACCCCTTTGATTCTGTAAGTGTGTTCAAGCATTGTGAACCTCAACTAGTCAAGAGAGAATTTCTTTGCATTTGTGGACACTTTCAACATAAGGCTAGTTCTCCTATGCCATTAATCCCCAGTTCTTGTAGCTTATGTATATGCAGATTTGCAAGAAATTTGCCAATACAGGAGGAAGCCAATCTTTTGAATAGAACCAAAGAAATCACGAAGACAATCCATGTTGTGTAACTCGTGATTGTCAGTTCTCCACAGGAATTCGTGAGCAACCTTAAGGCAGTAGGCCTAGCCATAATTGCATCAAAGACTTATTAGGAACATTACGGTACAAGAGGGCATGTGATAAAGGAACAAATCAGCCTTAATACCCCCAAAACAAAGCAACCAAAAAATCACATTTTTAGTCTAGGAAACGTAAGGCTGTCACCAAATCATTCATACAGACTTTTGACCAGTCCCAACAAAAGCTAAAACACCTTACTTAGTAATCCCTCAGAATAACCTAGAAAATACTTCAAAGTGCCCTTTCAAGTCATAGAGTCTATTAAGCCATAAAATGCCTAAGCATTAACAATAACAAAACGAAACAAGTCGCATGCAAAGATGATTCCTTTTGTTTAGTCTGGTAAGTGTGTATCTCATGCAGTGTTCCAAAAAACTCCATCAACTTTACAGCCAATCTCCATTAACTGTGCCACAACACTCACAGTGCTGTTACACTTAACAATTCTGCCCTTGCTCAAGAGCATGTTCATAAATAATGGAAAAGGATCTCTATAAAAGAGAGAAATCAAAATATCTTTGTAGATGTTGAAATGCACCTCAACCTTATGTCCTAATTTTAAAACATGCCCTTGAAGGAATTGGAGTAAAACTTCCGTTGATCCTTTCCAACATATTGCATCATATAGGATTATGGCCTAGAATTGCATAAAAGCATGCATAGTGCACACACTGTTTGAGAAGTGTGCACGTGCCATTTTTTGGTAAACTGCATTATACTGGTCATTGTTCCATCTAAATTAGTTAATCGTGTTCATTGAGAACCTTGAAAGTTGCTGTGGGATGGATGAGATGACTGGCCCATACCTCTGCATATACAAGCCACAGGTTTTATCAATACATGCCATCGTATGGAAAAGAATTGCCAAGTCGAAAATCATACAAGTGACCAGAACAAGAACCAAAAACTGGCAGAACATTCAGACTCAAATAAAAATCTACAAGAACAGGAAACTGTGCATCCAAAAAGAGTCAGGTTATTTACCTCTGCAACTAACCTAAGAGCTAAACGAAGGTCAGAAAAGAACAAAGGTTAGGATCCTTATTACTGATTAGCATAATGAGATAATAATGTTCATAATAGAACACCGCCCTCAAGTCCAGACACTTGCAGGCTGTGTAAATAGGGCTTCGCCTCATGTGGCTATGTCAAGAGACAATGGAACTGTCCTAGAGTGAATATACTTTCAGGTGTAAAAATTGGGTTTGAACTAGAAGGGAGAGCCCACTTTATGCAAGATATGTCCCAAGAGTAAGGCGTCCCACGTCCTAAATCCCTCCGCAGGATTGCAATCAAGCCTTCCAGCAGGCAATGCGCCCATTTTCCTCATTGGGGACTTCAATGCACATACAGCTAAGTGAGTCCATCTCACTAATTTACATGCTATTGTCCTACCAAACCGCAACCCACATAGATAAGGAGAATGCCCTCTAGTTTGACATTACAGAGGCTCCAAAAATGAAGCAGACAAAGTCATGACAACTAAACATGAAGACTGATCAAAAGCTAGCCTCATATGCCTCTTATTTTTTCAGAGAAATTAGAGGCATTCAATTCATTTTTGTTTGCAAGAATTACCCATACACCAAAAGAAATACAAAAAGTCTTCAGTCTTGAACTCAAACATCAATTCTACCTTGTGACATTGAAACGATGAAAGCTAACATAACCAAGTCTATAGCATATCAAGATTTAAACTTGGAAGAATCAAATTTGATAAATCAAGTGACAATGTTGATAAAAGCAATGAGCAATGGAGTTAGTTCCTAAAATTTCCCTTGGGGATAAGAATTAATTAAAGGTAAAAAGAGTGGTACGTGGACCTTCGGTCCTAGAATAAGACAGAGAGTTTTAGGGACCACATGATGCGGAAAGCCCCTACATACATCCATCATAGATGAAGGGTATGGCTGCCATATGGCACCAATCCGCTGGTCTATATCATGTGGCCTTGCCATGTGTCACAGGCATGGATTCACCATGTCACCCACCACTCTAGGGCAGCCCGATCAAGATGCAAATATTGTAGCTATGGATGTGTTTGATGCATTTCGATTGGGCACACTGTGTTTGTATGCCACATAGGATGGGGCTGAAGCCCTGGCTCTTGTGAGAAGCCACTAGCAAGATTCTCCCTCTCACCTCCTTAGCTATGGTTTGTTATATGCAAGGTATCATTGTGTGTTTGGCATAAGTTGCTGCATTTTTAGTTTGGTGCTGTCACAAGTCGTAAACAGAGTTTCCATTGACCATTTATTTGACCATAATTAAAGAGTCTTATTTATGTAATTATGTTCAAAAAGTTATATTTAATTGCTCAAAGTATTGACTTCAGTAAAAGATAGTTAACCTCGGTCACATAATCCTAACCCTGGTTAGGAAGACTTGGCGTAAGCCAAGAGAGTTAACTGCAGTGAGCCAAAGAACCTCTACTCACTCCGGTCATAAACAGTTAACTTCGGTCAACACGACTTAGCTTCGGCCAAAGCAGGCTGACTCTGGTCGGAGAATTCTAGCATTAATTAAGGCACCTTGACCCCTGGTCAAAGTCCTTAATTATGGCTAGAAAGGTTTGGCTTCGGTCAACCATAGAGTTAGTTATTTTATGTGCACATGTTTGCTTGGTGGGGATGCCCACACAGACTAGGATTAGTCTAGAATTTATTTGCATGCAAAAGCGCTAACAATTAATGGGTGCCATGGCTATGTGCGCTTTATTTCATGGTTGCAGATTCTAAGAGGGGTTGATTGGCCAAGCGCTATGGAGCCCAGTGGGTAGCCAGGAGATGTCCGACCGAGGGCTACGAGAACCTAGAGTTTTGCCCTTTGTGGCATGTAACTAAATCTTAGTTATTTTGACACTTGGCATGTTGCCAAAAGAAATGAGCTCAGAGATCTTTTGGAAGGATGATTTCTTCTATGTTTTTCAACTACGCAGCCTGTGAGCTGAATTGTAAGCTGTACTCAGAATTTTTCTGCATGAATAAAAGCCTTCGGGGGGGTCCAGCTCCACATGTTGTCCTGGGCCCTAGTGCTGTGTATGAGAGAGAGGGAGAGAGAGAGAGAGAGAGTGATTTTCTCAGCAAGGGTTTCATCAGCCAGCAAGTAAAAAGATTTTCGGTGATGCTGAAAGTGACGCTGTCTTTACAAAGGTCTAGTTGATTCGTGGTTTACATTGGTATCAGAGCATAGGTTCATAATCTTTCCAGGCTATGACGATCCAGTAAGAAAGAAGGAACGGGCGTTGATTCACGAAGGGATAATTTTGATGGCGGCCTGGCTCATCTTCTTTCTGAAGAAGTGACAATTAAGGAGTCTACACAGATATGCAGCCTAGGGATATTGTTCGACGTGTTCACGTCATGTGCAGAGAATTCACGCGGAGAAGGCCTAAACCTGCTGATAGATTCGTCGCTAACGCGTGAACGTTTGACAAAAGGTTATCGTGCGAGAATCAAGGCGGAGCTCACCCCGAACCAGTGACGAAATTCCCTAGTTCTTTCAAGTGCTCATAAAAGGGACTAGGGTTCCGAGAGTCAATAGTGGTGATTCTTGTGCGTAAACCAAATTACCGTGGGCACAGGTCTGATATGGGCACAAGCTCTTGCAGATGCTATGCAAAAAATTAGGATGCCAAGGCTTGGGCATCTCCACGACTGACGATCAGCGACGCCTCCATGCGCAGCAACATTTGCCCCAAGTGCTGATGTGGCGCACACGTGCGGTTTGACATGGCAGTACAATGTACAATGCTGATGTGGCAAACACATGTGCTGATGTGACCTGACAATGACACGTGGCAATTTTTGCAAGCTGACATGGCAGTCACTTAAGCTGCTGAGGTGGTAAACCTCTGGTTACCCTGGTTGGTTAAGCCTGGTTATAGCTTGTGAGTTTTACAGCTGACCAGACCAGATTCATCGAGTTAACCAAACTGTACTTTGATTTAGTTACTCCAGTTAGCCAGCCAGTTACGAGAAAAAAAATGGCTTTTACCTGTCAATTTTTCACCTGTCATAGTACAGTTTAATTGTCAGTATCTGTCAGAAAATAGCAGAAAAACAGAGATTTGCAAAAATAAAGAGAATTCAGATGCATACTCAATGCTTTTTGCAGTAATCTGAAAAAGGGCACACAGCTTTGAGGTTATTCTTTGACCCTGACAGCCAGTCTTTGGCACGAATTTGGGCTAAGTTGTGAGTGCATTACACCTCTTGCTCATGTATTTTATATTCTAAAAAAGATAGACTGAGTGCATCAGTTGCATATACTCTGTGAGAGAGTTTGCAGAACTCAAGGAAAGTTGCAGAGAATGGCTGCACAGCAGAATGCTATACCGTCTCATGAGGAGAGTGCCAAGAATGATCAAGCTATGCAAGAGCAGAGTGTGCAGTCCAAGACTGAGGCAACTTACAGACATTCACTGGCACAGCACATGGAAGCCAGAAGGGATCCATTGTTTCGCAGACTCGTAAATCCTCATGCAGAGGAAGAGCAGCAGAGAGTTTCTTTTGGGGCAACGCAGAAAGTGACAGCCAAAAAGAGATCCCTGCACACAATCCATGTTCTTCATGTCGATGATGTTTCCAGGAAGAGCAAGAAACCTCTAAAAGAGGAGAGAAAAAAGAGGAAAGCAGGTAGTCAGGAAGGGAGTACGCCTTCCAAGAAGAAAAAGGCTAAGCATCATCATAGTTCTTCAAGTTCCTCTTCCTACCTCTTCATCCTCATCATTGTCGTCTTCTTTTGGATCATCGAAGCCAAAGCATAAGAAGAAGAAGAAGTCAGGTAAGAAGGCAAAGACCAAGGAGTTTAAAGAGGGTGGGAAGTCTGTCAGGTTTGGTACATTCAATGGCCAGTATGGCCAAACAGAAAAAGCCATGCAATTCATTAGACAGCAGCTTTTGACACGGAGAAATTTTCTGAGTCCTCCAAGCTGCAAATGGTTAGTTTGCACCTGACAGCAACGGCTAGTGCATGGTGGAGCCCACAGACTACAGCTAGCACTACTCCAAGGAAGTGGAAGGGCTTCAAGAAAGCTTTCTACAAACAGTTTATGCCCAAGCAGTTCAGGGACCATGTCCTTGTTGCCTGGGACAGTTTGCTTATGGATGTAGGAGATAAGTAGAGGCCTACAACCAGAAATTTTGGGATGCATACTTGCATATTACTCCCTTCAAGAAGGTCTCAAAGAAGACCTAGGTAAGAAAGTACAGGTCTGGTCTCACTCCAAAGATACAGGGTATGGTTAATACCCAACAACATAAGGGCATACAAGATATCATGCACGCAGCCACTGTGGCGAGCTTAATGTATATGCAGGATCCCACCACAGTGCCTTCTATTTTTGTTGGGCCAACAGCTAAGAAAAAGCCAGCCACACCTCAGCTGAAGAAAAGGAGTTTCTGAAGGCTTAAAAGAGGGAATTTCAGCCTCAAAACCCGAGGGGAAGCCAAGCACCAAAAGCCTTTAAGGGTAAATCACAGTTTTCCCCTGAGCAAATAGCCATTTTTTCCAAAGAGGAGAAATGTTTCAGGTGTGGGAAAGAAGGGCATGTGGCTGCCCAGTGCCCTGAGAAACCTTTGGGTTCTAGGGAGCAGAGAAAGCCACCAAGATAGCAAAGACCAATGGCAGGAGGAATTCCGAACATTTTGGGCAGAGTGACAAATCCATAGGAAAGAGAGTTACTGCTTTCTTGGGGCAAGATAAGAGACTAGCAGGCGCTAATATTGTTTGATCCTGGGGCTACATATAACTTCATCGTAGAGGATTTAGCCCTGAGGCTGGGGATAAAGACGAAGGAGTTGGACAGGGCTCTAGATGCTAACCAGATGTTTTGTAGGAACTCTGTGCCTGTTACTCCCCTGATAGGGAAACTCCGTATCCATCTGTTGAAAGTAGCCGGGGCATTTGTCAACCCAAAAGGCATCACCAGATAATCATACAACCCAAAAGTAGTGTGAAACGTTGTCTTGTGCACATCCTGTGGCTGTATCCTCACTTGGTGATAACCGAGCAAAAGACAACAAAGAATGCAAGCAAGCATCAATAGCAAACTTGTAGTGCCACTGGTCGTCAATGATCCAGAGCAAATACAATTGGCGACAACCTACACAATACAAACAAATAAAAGGGGCAAACAATAAGCGGCATTTCACAAGTGGGGTAGCACTAAAACTACTGCAAGCCAGGATGACATAACCTAGAAACAATCCACTAACAAATGATGAACGAAAAGAACAATGACAAGCCCATGTTGTGTTGCAGCCCGCAGATCTTATCCGAAGCAGTTGACGTGATTAAGGTAAGAGACATTAACAGCACCTACAAAATTATAGAAAGACACCTACAACCATAATAGCGCCAGAAGCAAGGTTGACAACCTGCACAAACAAGACCAACGAGACTGAAGGCTACGCAAAGCACAAGAGAAGCATATTAGCACAGGCGAAATCAAAGATCGCCATAAGGAAGAAGAAACCAATGGAAAGAAGTGTTCTATCCTATCACTAAGCAAGTAGTACAAAGAGAAAGAAAGAAAGAAAGGTTATGAGAGAGAGACAGAGAGAGGGAGAGAACCACCATTTTTGAAGAACCTTCATCAGATACTATTGAGGTTAAACCAAGGACCATACCCAGATGATTCCATAGAAGAAGGTCAAGTTATTGATGAACCCTCAACTAGTCAAGAAGGACTCAAAAGATATACAAGGGTCCGAAGGGCACCTAATAGGTTCATTATGAGTCATGCATTAATGACCGCCATGAAAGACGTAGTCGAGCTTGAAAGATATGAGGATACCGAGGACAATCCCAAGAGGTATAAAGCCATGAAAGAGGAGTATGAAAAGATTCATACAAAATATAACTTTGGGGTTAAACGATTTACTACCAAGAAAGACTTCCATCATTAACAAATGGGTCAACCTAATTAAAATGAAGAGTGATTACAGTCTCGAAAAGTATAAAGCCAGGCTGGTTGCAAGGGATAACGCCAAAGACGAAGGCATTGGCTATCATGAGACCTTTGTGCCCGTAGCCAAACATAACACTATCAAATTGACAGTAGCCATTACCACTCATTTAGATTGACCTCTTTATCAAATGGACTGATCTAAAAGAGGAGGTCTACAGCCACATGGGTTTTGAGGTTAAAGGGAAGGAGAAAAAGGTATGAAAACTATGAAAAGATTTTTATGGTTAGAAACAAGCACTTGTGCTCAAAATTTGATGAACATTTTCATGAAAAGGGTTTCAATAAGAGTTCATCATATTATAATCTATATACAAAGCATGATGACAAAGGCAATATAGTTCTCACTGTCTTATATATTGACAGCATTGTCATCAATAATAATGAGGAACTAATGAAACAAGCCAAATAGGACCTGAACAAAGCCTTTGACATGAAAGACCTTGACTTTATGCATTACTATTTGGGAATTGAGGTCTAGAGAGACCAAGATGAAACGTTCATATCCCAAACCAAGTATGCGAATGACAACCTAAAATAATTCACAATGGAGGATTACAAGCTGATTAAAACACCAATGAATCCAAGTGAGAAATTTGTCGGGAGATCAACATAGTCCTAGAGTAGATGGCACCTTTTACAAGTAACTTGTAGGTAGCTTGATATATTTGACTACCACTAGACTGGACATAGCTTATCCAATCAGTATCCCAATACATGGTTGATCCGAAAGAAAGCCGTTGGAAGACAACCAAGAGAATTCTTAGATATGGCAACGGAACCCTGACTATGGGATTAATGATTATCTATAACTGTCACAATTTATTGATAGTGATTGGGCATGGTGCTCAGATGAAAAAAGGGATATTGCTTCAACATGGAATTGGGCCTTGTATTGTGGAGCAGTAAGAAGCAAAATACTATTTTTTAAACCTCCATGGAAGCCGAATATAGAGTATCCACTAACACAATCCTGTGAGCTATTCGGTTGAACAAGATCTTGAATATTAGACTTGTTCAAAAGGATCGAAGTCCATTATTGACCAATAATCAATGCTCTACTAAATTGGCCTGAGATCCTATATTTCATGCTCGGACAAAGCACATTGAGGTGCAATCACTTTATATATGAAAAGGTACTGAGCAATGAAATTGAGCTAATCTATTGTCTAACAAAGAATCAAGTGGCTGAGATTCTAACCAAACCTCTTGCCAAGGCTAAACAAGAAAAGTGTCTCAACCTAATTCATCAAGGGGAAGTGTTTAAAAAAGTGATGAACTAGTGGAGTTAGCTCCTAAATTTTCCTTGGAATAATTTTGGTTAGGATTAATTACACGTCAAAAAGAGTGCTAGATAGACCTTAGATGAGTTAGAGACTATTAAGGAGCCACATGGTGTGACCCCCCACATAGATACATCATGGATGAAGAGAATAGTTGCCACATGGAACCGATCCACTAGTCTATCTCACCAATCCACTAGTCTATCTCATGTGACCTTGCCACATGTCACATAGGTACGCACTCACCATGTCACTTACTCTAGGGCAGCCAATTAGATGCAAGTATTGCATATATGGCATGTGTTTGGTGCATTTTGATTGGGCACACTAGTCCATGTGGCTCATTGGATGGAGTTGAAGCCTTGGTTTCTGTGGAAGAAGCGTCTTAGGATGCTTCTCCCTCTCAACTCCTCAGCTAGGGTTTGCTATATCGAGGTTCATTGTGTGTTTACTACCGCATTTCCAGTTTGGCGCATCCATTGTAGCCAATGATTAGTATTCCATTTGCAGCACTACATTGCATATGCATTCTGCCTATGTGTTTGTGGAAGGGCATCCTGGTCTAGTGAGCCTCCCTTGTTTTCTTTCAGAAACGTCTACACACAAAAGGAGGTGAATACAAAATGGACTTAACTATACTCTTGTTGAACATGCTCCCGCGAAATTACTTCGGGTACTCCACATAAATCTTCTCTAATACCCATCGAGCTTGTGCCAAGTTGTCTTTCATTTCTTGTCTGAAGACTTGACTTTACCCTTAATGTCGTTGCTCCACCCTTTTTCCTGTGGGGCAGTCAAGGCTTCCGCTCCTCATCCTTGTAGGGGATTGTCAAACTGAGGAATATGAAGGATCGAACTCCGGCATTGACACGATCTCACACTTGTGCCAAGATTTCCTTTTCCTCTCGCTCAAGGATTCCAAGGTTCTCCCCACTCAAATCTGGCCTAATAACTCCAACAAGAACGAAATCAGCCAAGTCATATGGCTGCAACACTAATTCCATCACACACCAAAGTTGTTTCCGTCCAACAGAACGGGGATCTTCACTGGCTTCTCAGCCATCTCAAGTAGACTTTCCCTTGCTTAGGAAAAGCTTGCTCTTGTGATCGAGAGGGGTGGGTGGGAAAGAAGAGAGATAGGAGAGGCTGCTCCAGCGACGCCTCCTTCAAAAGATCTCCTTCTCCCAAGCTGTCCACGCCTGCAACATGCCTCCTTCAAAGGCTCGCCTTCTTCCCAAACATAGTTCCCAGGAGTTTCGGAAGTGGGGAACGGAAACGGGAAGAAACAGTGGAAACAGAGTTTCGGTTTTAAGGTTAATTATATTTATATATATATATATATATATAGTTATATAGTTATACTTATACTTATTATTATTACATATGTCATACATTACAAAGTTGAAAGATAGTACATACGTCTTCAAATTTCACAATAACTTATAACTTCAAAAAATTCAAAGTTCGGCAAAGCCGCACACGCTACATCAATTACCATAGACGATAGATCATAAATGACAAGTAGTTTGGGGCCCAGGCTGAAGCCTCATAAAAGTGTGTACATGTCACATGTGACATGACAAAATCCTAAAAATAAGTACTATAGTCTATGTTGTAGCCAATACAAAACATGATCCATATGATATATCGGATCCAAAAATTTGACAAGCATCATGCATGCTCCAGCCTCCAAGAATCGCTCCTCAACATCATCAGCATTCATGCTATCATCTGTCTCCTCTGACTCCTAAGTGTCAAAGCCTCAGATGAAGAATCACAGAGAGGATCCTGCTCGTCTGGTCCTACTAAAGTGGAAGCGATGGATACAGCCCTCGATCTCTACCTCTGAGAGCGGGTGGAAGAGCGAGTGGTACGGGTCGATGATGTCAACTCCTCATATAGTAAGGAGTACTTATCGCGCTCTTCCTGTGGGATCTCTGAAATGAACTTCACCTTCTCAATGTCGATCTTGTCCACATTCACCTAAGAAGGCTCCGGATTCTTGGCATTCCTTTCAAGGAGCTGGAGGTTGCAATGACAAAATACCAACCTCTCTAGCTGAGGGGTACTCAACCTACTTCTCTTCTTTGTATGGAAAGGTGACTAAGTGCTGCAATTCCTCTCACTGGACCGGAACTGCAATCCTGAGAGAGCACTCAAATGGCAATGCATTTCTACACACATGATTAGAATTTAGGATTTAGAAATTAGAATTAAGCAAAATGTAAGTTGTAACTCACACTTTACAACTATACTATGTTGCATGATGCATCATGCATGTAGCTGAAACTTGAGTGTATGAGTAGTTACTAGTAAATTACCACTGTGGGAGCACAATTCCCATACTTCTCCCACCATGACACAGGCTGTAGCTGAGTCTCTCGAAGCTTTGTCGTCTCTCGACCAAAGCTCCCCCCGTATGGTTGCAGAAAGCCAAGAGATCATCAAGCTCAATGTTCTCATATTGCTCCTCATTTCGCCATAGAGGAAGCAATACATGTGCTGCTGCATGAATTGGTTTGTGAAACCAATCCCATCGCTTATTCCATATAGCCTTGATCTGCTCAATCCTTTAGAGAACAAACCATGGACAAAAAACAAGAGTCAAGAGTCAAGACCAATGTAAAGTATGAAGACTCAAGAGTCAAGACTGCAGTGAAATAGAAATTTACATATAAGGAAAAAGTTTAAACATATGGAGACTTACTGCTCTCCTCTCAAGTATTGTTGCTTGTTGAGAGACTCTCCAATCTTGTCCATGTACTCATATAAAAGATCAAGAGTGCTCCCCTCCATGTCTGTAATGCGCAAGACTGTGTAGATTGGATTGAGAGTTTTGATCAAACCCTCAACCTCTACCCACCAGTCCTCTCTCATGACAGCACGCATAAAAGCTCTTGCCTTAGGGCATCCCACTGCATCCACTGATCTGAGTACACAGTGCGTAACAACTCCCTACAAACTCTCTCAAGCACAATAGACATATAAATCCGGTGGTTGCAGGCTGCAGCAGTAGCTCAAGATTGGTATAGGCCCGAAACATGCTCAAAACTTTTGGCCTCTTCTTCACAAATTTTACCATGTTTCATGCAGTGCAAAAGATGGGATCAACCCATTGTATTTCACCTATGTTCTCGATCGATACGTCCAGGCAATGTGATGCACAAGGGGTCCACACAATACCTGGAAACTCGTCCTCTAGCATAGAGCCCATAGACTTGCAAGTGCTCCCATTGTCTGCTGTCACTACCTGCACAACATTCTCAAGCCCTATTTGCATGATTGCCTCCCGTATATGACCCCAAATAAATAAACCGGTAACTGTGAGACCTAGGAGGGAGGCATCAATGGCTTTCAAAAACATAGTGCCTTTGCACCAAGACACTAAAATATTGTACACATTAAGTCTGCGTACATCTAACCATCCATCACACAATATAGTGCAGCCATACTTCTTCCGTGTTTCCTTCCAAGGGATGTAGCTGCACTTCTATGCATGCTCTTTCTCGCTTGAGCTCACGTACTCGCAGAGCTTCAAATGAAGGGCCTTCCCACTCGCATCAAATGCGGCTGATGGTTCTCATGGTCTTCCTCCATTGGTTCGTCTTGGCCACATGAAAGGGAATGGCACACCATATGAACAATCGGGTGAGCTCCCTAGTTGCCTCTGCCATTGCCTGCTTTTGAAACCCCGATTGGATGTTGGCCCTTCGTACAGAATTTCTAGGTAGTGGAGGAGTGGCTCGTGACACATCCTCTGGCAAAGGAGTCCTCTTTGCATGCATAGCCGACATAAAGGAATAGCCACTCTATGACTCAGTATCTCTGCTCCTCTTTGTTGCCTCCGGTGCTTGACTTGAACTACCTTCCTCCTCGTCAGCTGGCTCCATAGAACTTGAATCTTTGGGAACACCCAAACGCTTTCGCCTCCATTCTTCAAGGCTCTCCTTAACATTGTTATGCTCTCGTCGAGTTAACATGACCTCAGAAGGGTCAGTCGACATTTTCCTTTAAAGGATCAATATTTGTATTATATTTGTTTGGGCTTCATGTAAATGATAAAAAGGGAATAAAGGTCAAGGTCCTTGGTGTGGGTGACATGGCACTAGACTAGGTGGATCTAAAGCTAAGGGACTTTAATGCATTAAATGTGCCTAGGGGCAAATGTTTTAAAGATATCCCAAGAGAGGGGTAAATAATGCATTAAGGAAGGACCCTACATTTATGACATGTGGCATAATAGATTCATCTAGGGAGTTTTGGGGCTCATTGGGAATAAGCAAGCATGAGCTTTTATGTAATCAGACCATCTGGAAGCTCGCAACCAACGAGGTTGGTTGGGAGGAGAAACCAAGTGCCCGTTCCCGTGATTTGACGACAAGCAGGAAGAAATCAGATTAGACTGTAAAATTTGGTATCAGAGCGCAGAATATCTAGGTAGCGTGGATGAACGAGTTGCATACGAAGGGGTAACAAGCGGAATTGCTAGGAGTTGGAAATCTAGCCCTTCAGATTTGCGTCACGTATTAGGAGCAGTGCAACGAGCGTGGAGGTTATAGATCATTGAGCTGTCAAGACGGAACTATAGGAGCCTAGAAGTATAGGCTGGTTTGAGGCGATCCTTTAACGTTTTCGATGCTGGTAAGGGTCTGACGTTATGACCGTATAGCATGTTCGTGATTATAAGGCAGGTCATAAATGCATGTGGGAGTGGCTTACGGGAACTAGTTGACCTCTTCATGCAGCAAAGATATACCAGGGGGCTTTCGACTCTTTATTCCCTCTATTTTATTTGGTTAAAATTCTAAAGTTTTGAGGTGTGTGAGTTGGATTGGGAACAAATTTATGCCTTTGGATTTAAGGGCTTGAGGTTCTTAGATTGCAGGAGTTTCCCTAGTATAGGGAAAAGCGGGTTTGGTTACAGTGTGATATATGTTTTGTCAGCTGTAAAGTTGGAAGTTGGACTTTCGATTTGTAATTACAGTTTCAAGTTTTTTTAAATAAACACCCATTGACCTGAATGGAAATAAAAGAAGAAGCTTCCAGGATGGATCCCGTAGAGTCGGGAGTCCGGCCGACCCCGCAGGTATCGCGCCCAGCAGGCCATACATTGTCTGACAGAATTGCAATGTTAGAGGATGCCTTGCAACAGATTTTAGCGCAGCAGTTACAAACAAATGTGGGGCAGTCTGAACTCAGAAAAATGCTGCACAGTATGTCTGCCAGACCATCTCGTGAGGAGAAAGGTAAATCTCCGATGGAACCGGAGTCCAGTCTTCGTACGGTCGAGCCTAGGAAGACTAAGGTGCCTAATATTGCCAATTATAGGCCAAAAAAGTATTCTGGTCGGATGTCTGACCGTAGTTCCGATATCTTTGACACCTGGTTACACAAATGGGACGAGGCATTCGCCATTTGTGAAATCAGGAATGATATCAAGAAAATCCGCAAGGCCACCCGTATGTTTAATGAGGCAGCGGATAGGTGGTGGATAAAACAGCAGAAAACACTTCCTACCTCCTGACGAAGCATCCCGAGCTTGGGATTAGTATCGAAACCTTCGTCAGAGAAATTTATCAGTGGCAGAATACACTGATAAGTTTAGAGAAAGTGTAATGAAGGTTGATGAACCCCTACCTCAGTCAATCCAAGTAAAAGATTTTATCTTTGAATTGAATGATCGGATAAAGATAAAAGTTCGGGCTAAGTATGCGAACACGCTAGATGAAGCAATTGCCATAGCCCTGAACTATGAAGATGCAAAAGGGAACAGACCAAGTGGGTTTGTGCAGGTTGGGACTCAGTATGGGTACCCGAAGAAAACTAGGTTTAAGAAGAAGTGGATTAGCAAAGGGGGTGCCTCACAGTCTAGTGGTCAAGCCAAGCAGGCGAAACCAGTTGAGACTCCTAAATCAAGTACCACCATTGGAATGAAAAGGAAAGTAACACCAATGGCAGCCCGGGCTTGGTCGAAGTCCTCTTTGAACCCAGAGCAAAGGGAAAAAGCGAGGAGAGAAGGCTTGTGTTTCAGTTGCCTTCAGCCTCATCAGTGGAAAGATTGTCCACGGAACAAAGATCGTCGGATGGCTGAGATGATGGTCTCAGAATGTGACGTGGAAATGGAGGAAAGTCCTAGAGCAGAACAAATGCAGATTCAGCTAGCGGGATCTTCTCAAAGGTCAGTACCTTTTTTGTTATGTGTATCTATTGCTAAGTTAGTAACTAGTGCACCTAATAATATCCTGTCAAAGCCCGCAGCAACGGGGTATACAACCTTTAATGATACGGAGTTGATTAAGATGAAAGGACAAGTAGCTAATCATCAGGTCATTGTGTTGTTTGACTCAGCGTCAACGTACAATGTAATTAACTCCAAGCTCGTAAAGAGGCTGAAACTAAAGACTAGCCCATCTGACTATGCATATACAGTTTAGGATGGCAGATGGAAGTTCAACTGAAGTATGGGACCAAAGGGTTACCCAGTTGGAGCTTCGAATTCAGGACTATGCTGAGAAGCTTGATTTTGAAATGACTAAGCTTGCTCATGCAGACATAGCCCTGGGTAAGGCTTAGCATTGTAGGAAGAATCCAGCCATAGATTGGAAAAAGCACATTTATCAATTCAAGATGAATGATGTGCTATATGTCTTACGAGGTAAAAGGAATATACCTCAAGGACCGTTGGTTTCCGTGATGGAAATTCAAAAAGCTCAAGAAGAGTTTTTGTTTCTTTGTACATCATCGGTAGAGCCGATTGATGATTCTTCCACTAGCACTGATGTTGCTCAAAATGGAGAGATGGCCAAGCTGGCTGATCAAATAACAGAGGAGTTCTCTGATTGTTTTAGGGATGAGTTACCTTATGGGTTACCTCCAAAGCGAAATGTTCAGCATAAGATTGAACTAATTTCGTGGGCAGAACCTATAAATAGACCTCCCTATAGGTTGAGTTTTACTGAAGAGGCGGAGGTTTGAAGACAACTAGAAGAATACCTCAAGTTGGGGCAGATTCAACCAAGTTTCTCACCTTTTGCTTCGCCAGTGATATTAAAGAAGAAGAAAGATGATACTTTTCGCCTCTATATAGATTACAGAGCATTGAATAATATCACTATTAAGCACAGGTATCCGATGGCTCGGATCGATGATTTGCTAGATGCATTACATGGGGCCGTAATTTTCAATAAGATAGATCTTAAGTGTGGCTACCATCAGATCCGTATTAGAGCCGAGAATGTGCATAAAACCGCTTTTAGAAACAGGTTTGGACATTATGAGTTTTTGGTAATGCCCTTTGGACTTACCAATGCTCCAGCTACATTCGTCATGCTTATGAACGATTTACTACGTTCGTATATCGAAAACTTTGTAGTACACTTTATTGACAATATTCTGGTATTCAGTAAGAGTATTACTGAGCATTATGAACACTTAAGAATAGTGTTCAATACTTTGAGGAAAGCCAGTCTTTATGTAAATAAAAAGAAAACTATACTGTGTATGGTAAGACTTAAATATTTAGGATTCATAATTACTCCTGAAGGGGTAGAAATGGATCCAAAGAAAGTGGCTGCGATACTGACTTGGCCAATCCCTCAGAGTTTGATCACTTTGCAATCATTCTTGGGATTTGTCCAATTTTATCGAAGGCATATCAAAGGATATTCCGAAATAGTATTGCCATTGACTGATCTAACCCGTTTTTCCTTGAAACCGATGCAAGTGGCATTGCGGTAGGAGCAGTTCTCCTCCAAGAGGGAAGGCCAGTAGCCTTTGAAAGCAAGAAGCTTTCTCCCTCTCAACGAAATTGGCCAACTCATGAATTAGAGTTGTATGTTGTTGTCCATGCTTTGAAAACATGGAGACATTATTTGTATAGATCAGAGTTTTATGTGGATGTTGATCATGATACTCTGAAACATTTTTGTAAACAACCTGACTTGAGAGGCCGCCAAGCTAGGTGGGCAGAACTCATGCAGGAGTTTAATTTGACGATCCGGTACCGAAGAGGGAAGGATAATAAAGTTGCTGATGTGTTGTCACGCATTATGCATAACATGAGTTTCACGGTGTTAGAGAGTGCTCTAATGACCGAAATTAGAGAAACTCAAAAGGTGGACGAGTTCGTCCAGAGTCTTTGGCCTAAGGCTCATGTGTTAAAACCCGGGGAAAAGGATGACCTGGCATCCAGAAAAGGCCAAACTTATGCAAGATATGCCATGAGGGATGGTATGTTGAAAAGAAATGGCAAGGTAGTAGTACCTATATATATATATATACCTTTGTAAGACTAAAATAAGTCCAATCATACAAATTTAGAATTTTTTGTTGTTCTAAAGATCAAAAATCTACAAAGAAAATAAAAGAGAAAATGAAAGAGAAGAAAAAAGCGGTAAACAAAAACTTTTATGAAAAGCAAAAGGAAGACATACTTAGCAAGCAAAGCAACACTTATGTCGTCATCAGTGCCCAAGCATAAGCAGCTATACTAGGTTTCTAAAGACCCGCGGAGTCTCTTGGGCAAACCCAGTGCTTGCTAAAATACGTCAAATAAACAAAAGAGAATGAAAACAAGAAATAAAGAAGAAACGAAGCAGGTGACTTAAGCAAAAATAAACAAGCAAGTCAAGAAACAAAAACTTCCAAAAAACTAGAATCTCTCTCTCTCTCTCTCTCTCTTATTTAAAACATAAAAAGTTAAAAGGCACTTTACACTTATGTCTCGTTTCTGCAAAGAGGCAAAAATACATTTCTAACTTAGAAAGCACAAGTATACTCAAACAAACTCTAAAAGAAAAACGGGCTATTCAGCTCCCCGCTTTTTGTTTTCAGCTTAAGTTCAATCATTCTAAACAAACCTAAGGCCGAAACACCATAGATAAAAGACTTCATATCTAAGAATGTGCGAACTTTTTTCATTATTTTCCTTGGATTATACCTCTTGTGTAATAGTAAAGTGATCAAATTACTACAATGAGTGATAAAAGACTCCTTAGTTGTACAAACGCGGGAAAATCTATGGAATTGGGAAGAAATGACTCCATATTTTGCCAAATCAGAAATGTTTGAGTCAATGTGAGGCATTTTTATAATGTGTAAACCACTATATTCAGGTTGTTCACGTTTATCGTATATATCAACCTCTAATCCTATGGTAGATTGAGAAAGTCTAAGATCTAAGAAAACACAAGAATCCCCTTTTGAAGTGCAGTTCAGTTCACAAGAGTCACGAGGATAGATTCCTTCTCCAAAAGCTCTAGCGTCTTTGTACATAAAGTCTTGAAAGTTAGGAACATCTGGTACAAATAAATCATCTATAAAACGCCTAACTTGACTAAGCTTATGTAAAATGATAGGGCAGGTATTGATAGAAATAAGACGTTGCATAAACTCAAATTCATAAGTGAAAAGATAAAAGTTTGCTAAAAAGACGGCACAATTAGTGCCCATGGGGATTCCTATAACTTGTTGAAACAAAGAATCACCTATTGTGACGTAAAGATTATCTAAAAGAAAATCTATCCAAGAGCAAACATCTTCTACACTTACTACCTTTGTGTATCTTTTCTTTTTAGAACCTATGTCATGATCTTTATTTTTTAGCCACAAAAAGTCAAAGCATAAGGCTGTTTTCTCAACTTTTAGCACTTTGCATCTATCTTTGTCAAATCTCAGCTTGAAAACTTCAGCCACTAGCTTTTTAATTCTAAACTTCAGGTCTTCCAGCTCAATCTTTGTGTAAAGCGTCGTAAAATCATAGGTTTGAAGGAGAATAGGAGACTCTTTTTCCTGAATGCTTCGAGAGGAATTAAAAAATTTTACAACAGGAATCACTCCTACAGAGTCATTTAAAATCCAGCTTGAGTTCGAGGGGACATCTGCCTCTTTTAATAAGTCCCTCCAAAGTTCATGGACACTAGGCAACATGGCTTTGAAGCAGTAGCTTAGCCATTTAGAGATATTCGTCAAAGTAGTCTCACAAGCAGCTGCAATAAATCTTGGCTTTTTTGGAGTTTTGTGAAACTTCCAAGCAGCACAAAGAAAAGGTATGCTTGGATTGCAAACAAACCCAGAAGACTTGCAAAAACTCTGATGTTTTGAGATCAAATCTTTTTGAGAAACTAAGGCGGGGGCGTAAGTTTTGGCAGACGAGTTCACTTCTCTCAAAAGACATTCTAAGTAAAACTTTTTGCAAATAAAAACAAAGTTATTGGAACATTTGTCCACATAAGAAATGACAAAATTCCTATGGAATTTTCGAAGAAGAGTTTCATCTTCTTTCGAAAGAAGGTTACTTTTCTTTGAGCAAATAACCGAAGGGACTTCTTCTAGTTTCAAAGCAACTTTCTTCAAAATCTTCCCCTTCCATTCTGATAAGATATTTTTAACTCCTAAACATTCTTCTAATTGCAAAACAAACTTTGAGATTCCCTTATCGATAGCTTTTAAAAGGCAAGACTCTTTAAAAGAGTACAATCGAAATTTTGTGCCTTTCATGAAAAGGTCTCTTAGGTTACTAGAAAGCAAAATTGAGGTATCAGTTGTGACTACATGTCCTAAATCAGCATCAATAAAGCTTTGGAATCTCTTACTTTTACAACAACAAGGTTTTTTAAGGATAGAAGATTTTGAATGCTCTGAAAGCCTTTTACCTATCTCTCCATAGTTGAAAGCTTTTTGTCCTAAAGTTTTTACATACTTCCAAGCTACTACTGAATGCTTCCAAATTCTTCTCACAAAATGAGGGAGAGAATCCATTACTTCAGGAGACTTCAAAATGGAGTTTAAGCCTATCTTGTCAAGTGAGGGAGAAGTAAAAATACAAATCAAGAGTTCCTTATTTAGATAGACTTCTTTGCTTTGAAATGAAGCTTTTACTTTTAAGAAGCGATCCAACGAAGTTTTAAGTTGTATGTAATGGAGCTTATTTAGATTCAAATCCTCAAAAGAGAAGTTTTCCAAGGTATTGAAGTTTAAAAAGAAGAAGTTTTCCAAGGTGTATTGTAGTAGTACCTAATTAGAATGATCTCAGGCAGCGAGTCATTCGACAATGCCATGATAGCCCATGTGCGGGACATCCAAGAGTCGAGAAGACATATGATCTCGTAAAGCGAGATTTCTTTTGGCCAAAGATGAAAAAGCATATTCATGAATATGTGACACGTTGTTTTTCGTGTCAGGTAAGTAAGGCAGAACGGGTGAAGCCACTCGGACTTTTACAGCCCCTGGAGATACCACTAAGTAAGTGGGAGAGCATTTCCATGGACTTTATTGTAAGGCTGCCTACGACACAAGGTGGATATGATTCTATCCTTGTGGTGGTTGATCGTCTTACCAAGATGGCTCACTTCATTCCAACTAGAGAGTCTGTTAGTGCCCCGCAAGTGGCGGATTTGTTTATTAGACGTATATTTCATTTGCATGGATTACCCAAATCCATAGTGTCAGACAGAGATGTCAAATTTACCGGTCATTTTTGGACTGCGGTATTTGAAACACTAAGGACTGAGTTAAGAATGAGTAGTGGGGATCATCCTGAAACGGATGGTCAGACGGAAAGAATCAACCAAATTTTAGAGGATATGCTGAGAGCATATGCGTCATTGAGGCAACATACATGGGACAAGTGGTTGCCATTGTTAGAGTTTGCCTACAATGATAGAAAACATTCCTCTACAGGGTTCAGTCCGTTTGAGCTAAACTATGGTTATAGACCAGCGAATCCAACTATACTTGGAATACCTCAGAAAGTGCCTAGTGCCACGAACTTTGTGGTTCAGATGCGGGAGATGCTAGCACTTGCGAGAGCTAACATCCGCCAAGCTATGGATAGAGCCAAGGCGTATGCGGATGAAAATCGATCCGCTAGAGAATTTAAGGAAGGAGAAAAAGTTTTTCTCAAAGTTCCTTCGCACTCTAAGTCTTTGACTGCAGGAGAGTGTGCTAAGTTATCACCTCGATATTGTGGGCCATGGTTAATTCTAAAAAGAATGGGAAAGGTGGCCTATAAATTAGAATTGCCACAGGGTTGTAAGGTGCACCCAGTGTTTCATGTTTCTCGTTTAAAGAAATTTTTGCATACAGGTGACTCACTAATCGAAGGTATTGTTTTATTTCAGGAGATAGAGGATAATGCAAGACGCAAACCAACAGGAATCCTGGACCGAGGAACAATGCAAGTGCGCAATCGGAAGATACCCACGGTGTTGGTTGCATGGCATGGTCTACCTCTATCAGAAGCTACCTGGAAATCCATATACCAGTTACGGTGAGTGTTCCCAAACTTTATCATCGAGGACGTTGATGCTGAAGAGGGAAGGAATGTTACGCTCTAGTCGAGGTAACATGACCTCAAAAGGGTCAGTCGACATTTTCCTTTAAAGGATCAATATTTGTATTATATTTGTTTGGGCTTCATGTAAATGATCAAAAAGGAATAAAGGTCAAGGTCCTTGGTGTGGGTGACATGGCACTAGACTAGGTGGATCTAAGGCTAAGGGACTTTAATGCATTGAATGTGCCTAGGGGCAAATGTTTTAAAAATATCCCAAGAGGGGTAAATTATGCATTAAGGAAGGATCCTACATTTATGACATGTGGCATACTAGATTCATCTAGGGAGTTTTGGGGCTCGTTGGGAATAAGCAAGCATGAGCTTTTACGTAATCAGACCATCTGGAAGCTCGCAACCAACGAGGTTGGCTGGGAGGAGAAACCAAGTGCCCGTGCCCGTGATTTGACGACAAGCAGGAAGAAATCAGATTAGACTGTAAAAAACATCTTGAGGAACATAGGGGCATGGCCCTACGTCTTTGCTTGGCACATGGGCAAGATGGTCCTTCACACGGGTGACACCCTCCGTTTTCTCCATTCCATAGAATTTGCATTTCCACTTCTTAGAACCACCAGACCCCTCATATCTCCCCAATTTCTCTACATGTTTCGAAAATGCATCCGGAGTCCAAGCCATGCTGAGGACTCAGGAGAGCAAGGAGAGGAGGGAAAGGGCTGAGGAGAACAAGGAGGAGAGGAGAGGCTGAGAGGAGATGGGCTGAGAGGAGAGGGCTGCGAGGGTGAGAGGGGGGGGAGAGGAGAGGCTGAGAGGGCTGAGACTCGAGAGGGTGAGAGGGCTGAGAGGGTGAGCTGAGAGGAGAGGTGAGGGAGCACGCAGGAGCAGGAAATGATGCCAGCAAAAACGATGCGGAAGCAGAAAATTTGGGGCAAAAACTGCCCCCCCGGAAACGCCATTTCCGTTTTTGGAAACGGCATGGAAACACCGTTCCATTTCGGGGTCAGAAAAACGGCATTTCTGGAAACTATGTTCCCAAACTGTCCACGCCTTCTGGAACAGCTCCTTCCAAGGTTCTCCTTCTTCCTGTAGCAATAAGCAGCAACCTCCTGCTACCCATGCGCTCCATTGGTCCGAGGATTTGAACTTGTGCTTTGATACCATGTCAGAGTGCAACGGAATTTGTGTGAATGCAAAGAGAGCAGAATCGTGACTATAGAAAGAGAAGATTACTGCACAAGAATTGCAAGAGATGCTTCATGTTACTGCTAAGAAAATCTCCAAAAGAAATAAGAGTTGTACCCCCCCCCCCCCAAAGGTCTTTATTGCAATATTGTACAACTGGCTCTTGAAAGAGCATAGAACTGAGTACAATTCGGAATGAATCTGGTTGATCTGGGGCATTTTTTTTTAAGACTTAGCTAGGGCCTTCTTTCTAAAAGTTAGTTTTACATAAAAGCCAAGCTTTCAGGCTTTTCTTCCTAAATTGGAGGCTTTAGGTGGCCTTTTTCGTCTTGTGGGCCCTCTTTTAAAGAGGTGCCCCCTTGTCCGTCCTTAAGAGCCTTGTGGGACCTGCTTTTTGTGCTTTTCTCCCCAATCTTGGGTCCTTTTTGCACTCTCTTGGGTCCTACACATTGCACAAACAAACTCCAACACGAAATGCATGCATTCCTAGTTCTAGTCCCTTGTTGGCGTCCCCACAGTTCTTCTAAAAGGACTGGACTACCAGCACAAGAGGGTGAGCAGAAATCCCCTTGCTCATCTATAAAAGTGCCCACTTGGCCCCCTCCCTCTCTATTCCAATGAAGCCGCTGAAGGCATGCAGAGGAGAGGGGTCCATAGCAGATTAGGAGCAGTCACCGACACTTGAGTGTGCTCAGTTTTGCAGCCATGTGGGCTGTAGATAAACAAGCGGTTGGCTGCCTACATGTGGAACACCTTTTGTACTTGATCAGTCCACGCATTGTGGCACATGATAATCACATTTTGCCTTGCCTATCTTGCTGTGTATATTCCAGAATCTGAGTGTAATCTTCATGAGTGAGATCCAGAGTCAGTGAGATACTTGGAACCACATATTTTGCTGTGGGGGTAGCTAGAGACATGCTTCCATGTTCTCTAATAGAGATAAACTACTTTGCTGCATGAAGACATGCTCATGTAGTACCACCACCTCTAACTACCTATAGATCAGAGCATAACCACTCATACAGGCTGTTGTGGAATGTGAGTGATTGTTAGAGTTCAGTAATCCACCCTTTGGAAACCTAGTCGATTCACAGTGGAGGGCAACACCAAGTGCGCAGTTAAAGGAATAGATAGTTGTTACATCAATAATAGTGTGGCGTGACATTACCCTACCCTCCTCCCCCCCCTGCGGGGTGTCTTGGGTTAGGAAACTAGGAGACTAGGCATTGCTCACAAGCAGTGCCTAGCTAGTACTATATGTGCTTAGAGTCCTAAGTGGTAGCAGTCAATTAGTATGTGACCACTGGGATGGAGGTGATAGTGGATGCCTCTCGACATTGCTAGTAGAGCAAGGTGGTATCATACGTGGGCATGAATACTGGTACGTGCGTCATATGGGGAAAAATTTTAAGATGGTGTACACCAAGTATGTCCCCTTTGTAAATTATTATTTTTTTCCCAGAGGGAGGGATGGATAGAGAGATAGAGAGGCATTGTCATGGGATAGAAGAACATCATTTTCTTTACAGGTGAAAATTTATTATTATTGTTTAATTACTTCCTTTTTTCCTTATTGCATTAAGGAGTCACTATCCACCCCAATCGTAACTTTGGGGTGGAAATCTTGGAGTTGGTTAACAGAGGCCCAACCCACAATACCATGGTTAGGTGACTTGTTCTGTTAAGGCAGGCCTACACTATTTGGGTTAGGACCTATGATGTCATTGGGATGATTGGCAGGTACCACTAGTACACACCTCCGCCTACACGTGTCTCCAACCGCCAAAACTCGGGGCTAGATAGCATACCCTGGTGCACCCAAATTGGGTATAGGTTTTGGTGGGTGTGCCAATATCTTGGAATTGACGGATAAATACCAACACAATCCACATGGTGGCAAGACTCGAGGTTACACGTCCTTTTAGGGGAAACCTCAACAAGAATGTGCACTAATTGCACGTTTTGTAACACCTCCCAGTGCACATGAAAGTCAATTTAAACAAAGGACACTACGGGGAAGTTCTTAAGGAGCATTGAGTTCCAGATACCTGACAGGGACCAGTCGGCCAACTTGCTATTTCTGGCCAGTGGCCATTAAATGAAATAGCCAAGGTATTTGCACTAACCAGTCTTCCCCCTAGACATATGAAGAGGCATTAAGGCTACTCATGACTTGGGTGATGCATCAGAGCTCTTTAATTTACTCTAATATATTCTTAGTAAATAGAGTAAGGAAATCAAGTTGGAGCATTTTGAAGATCAGGATACCATGACTAAGAGCTCCACTAGGCAAACATTTTATTCCAAAGAGGAGCAATTTCAAAATACCTTTTCTTTGAAATCAAAGGTTGGCAATCTCAAAGGCCCATGGGACATTGAAAGAACCTTACAAGAGAGGAGATTGGGGGAACTGCAACACAAGCCAAAAATTCGCCCACACATGGGACAAGTGTTTGGCACCCTACCTCCACCTCAACTCACCTGCTCTCCTATAAAAGAACCCCCCCACAGCCCATCCTCTCAACACAGATCCTACATCCCATTCCCGCTGCTGCACCTTGCTGCTCCCCTCTGCTTCCTCTTCATGCCCTGCTGGACACCTTCCACAACCCTGCTGCTGCAAATCATGGATTTCTGTGAAAATCAAGCTCTTTCTACACTGCTGCACACTGTCCAACACTCTGAAATCCAGCAGCCCATCAGATCGCAATCTAACTTGGAGGACAAGCTCTCTGCACGCTGCTGCATATTGTCCAACGCTGCTCTGCAATCCAGCAGCCCATCAGATCGCAATCTACCTTGGAGGACAAGCCCTCTCTAAGCTGCTAGGTCTAGACCACCGCAGAGAGTCAGCCAGTCTTGAAGTCCAGACGTGTGTCCCATACCACATGCCCTTTCCTCTAGCTGCTGCTCCCAGGATAAGCACATCAACGTCCAGAGGAAAGCACTCCTTCGACCCCTGATAATGAGGCCCTGGCCTATACTTAAAGACCAGCCTTCATGCCCCGGCTATCCTTAGCTGTGAGCCTATACTTTAGCATGCATGCGTAAAGTAAATTACTTTACCATGTGGCCATCCTTTGCCAAGTAAAGCTCAACCATGCCTTGCCTTTAGCCGGCTAGCTCTATTCACAGGGTCTAGACCTCACCTTTGCTAGCTCTAGTCTCAACCCTAGGTTAATTCCTAACCGTGGGTTTTAGTCAGGCCTAGGCTTTGATAAGCCTATACCCTAGTTAGTCCAGTCGTGGATGTAACATCCTTCTTCTCTTAAAATAAGATTTATGCTGACATAAATCGAGGTAGGAGAGATAAATCTGTGATTCTTAGACTATACTTCTCAATACGTCGAGCCACCCCAAAGCCTAAGGTCTAGACCACTGCAGAGAGCCAGCCAGCCTCGAAGTCCAGACATGCGTCTCATACCACATGCCCTTTCCTCTAGCTGCTGCTCCCAAGCCAGTAGGTCAATGTCCAGAGGATAGCACTCCTCCAACCCCTGACAATGATGCCCTAGCCTGTACTTATAGATCAGGCCCAGGCTATCTTTAGCTGTGAGCCTATACTTTAGCATGCATGTGTAAAGTAACTTTACTTTGTGGCCACCCTTTGCCAACTATAGCTCAGCCATGCCTTGCCTTCTCTATCCACAGGATCTAGACCTCACTTTTGCTAGCTTTGGTCTCAACCCTAGGTTATTCCTAGCTCCAGGTTAGACCACACTCTAACCTTAAATCTAATTCTAGATCCCAGGTCAGGCCTAGGCTTTGATAAGGCTGTACCCTAGTCGTGGACATAACACTACGCTCCCACATTTACGAGGCTGTTTGGAGAAGGCTGCTTGCTCACACAATGACTTCTACTCCCTGCGAAAAGCAGGCTGCCTGGAGCTAATCTACAGCATGTTGCTTTCAGAAACTCCATATCATGGCTGCTGTTGTCAGGGTAGGTGAGTTCATTTCCGTCTCTGTTTCTACTATGTAATTGTGTTGTCATTTTGAGGATGATTTCTTCCTTAAGCAAGGATGGCTTGTAACATTAGTAGCTAATGGCATTCTAAATAGCTAGATCGTTTTCTGCAGATGGCTCTAGAGTTCTTACTTAAAGTAATTCTGAGCAAAGATATATGGCATTTGTTGGTGGTTATGTATATGTGCCATGTGGCATTGTCCCATATACAACTTACAGTTCTATAGTGAACAGCCACATGTCATGCATGTATTAATACCATAAACAAACGAGTCCAGGTCCAATGCTATAATGGGAGGGGCTCATTTGCCACTCCATCTTGAAAATGGCATGCCGCTATTGCATTTTTCTGATATCACCAATCAAACTTCGATCTTTGTTTCTCTCTCTCCCTCTCCCCTCTACCCTCTAGCTGGCTGGCTGGGCTTTTGTTACGAAGGCACATCAAGAGGGGGAAGGGAAGCTCCAAAAGGATGCCAAGGCCCTCCCTCCTTTTATAGAGTTCTAGGAGAGGAATTGTCCCCCTAAGAAAAGGGCTGGCCTCTGGATAGAAAGTGGCCTGAATCATAGGCCCTTCTAGCCTGGGGAAACTTTCAGTGGGCTGTAAAACTTTCCCTTGGTTCTTGGTGGGCTGTGGAAATTTTCCCATGACCCCTATCCTGGCAATGACAAGTTGATGCCATCTGCCAGCAAAAGCAATTACCGAGCAGGAGGATACATTTTGTGAAGACATGTGACACCTTAATACTTTCTTCATGCATACTACTTCAAAAGTAGCCTACTTTTCTTCACTCACTTATCTAAGCACATATCAGAAGGCTCAGAAACCAACAAAAAACATAGTCCAATGTCTTTCAGCAAATGTGAAGGATGCAAAGAAACAAGCCTTACACGTACACAACATTTATAAAGTGGCAGCTATTGACCTTAAAGCATAGACATTTACAAATTCATATAGAGGTATAGTTTAATGCATCATTCCAAAACAAGATGAGCTTTCTGAGGCCTACCGGAACATTATCGTACAATTCAAACAATGGAACTGCCAACAGTTTATAGTTCTTTGGGACTGCAAAGTGATGTCGCTCTCCTAAATGAACCACAAACATTTTCTTGCATTCCTGCAATGTAGAAGATAGAAACTTAAAGGTAGCTAACAGGGGACAAAAGCGACGAGATTGTACACATTTGTCCTGAAAGTCAATCTGATTAATACACATTCAGCAATTCAAGGGCTCTGAGTCTGGACTTTCACACAAAAGTACAATACTGCAAGTGGCTACCTTTGGCTTGGTTATATGAGGAGGACAATAAGGATACATTAGTGTCTCGAAATTAGGCCTCCACCAAACTGCCACACACTCTCCAATCTGCAAAATTAACTTCTTAAGGAATATGCAACAGTTATCGAAAGACTCACTGCAACATGCAAGTTTGAGCCCTTGATATCAGAAGGTTTAGACAGGTTACTTATACTTCTTCCCTTCAGCAGCCAAAGTGTGCTAGCTTCTTGCAGAATTATAAAGTAAAATAGAAGCGAATGACATGAGGGTTCAACATAGTTCTCCCATGCTTTATAGTTTTAACATGAATATTTACTTTCAGCATAACATTTCAAATGAATTTGAAATATCTACAAAGACAATCCTTAAGTCTTTCATTGCATTCTGCAATACTCTGGATTGAAAGGTGGGAATCAAACATTAAGAATGTAAAATGGCAACCACTCAGAATATCATCACACCATCAACACCGAATGCAAAGGTTAAAAAACCCAACTGTGGATCCTTGCAAGAATCATGAGCACTCTTTATGCTTTCCCTTGCAAACTGCAACATATGTGCAACCAATCAGCAGCAATGCCAACGTTGACATTCTATAAGCCCACTGTCCATGGGGGCTCTAGGCTTGCATCCGTACATCGAATGGACTGATTCGCGTGGTTGAATGCTATTGTAAGCAAACTCTGACAGTTGAGGATACTCTCTGGGAGACATAAGCTCTCAGCATATCTTCAAGAGTCTACTGACCCTCAAAGGCATGAGCTGGAGGCTACTAGCGGTCTCCACTGCTTGCATGACTCACAAGCCATGCAGCAATGAAAAGCATGCCTACACAGCCTCTCCATTCCACGAAATCAAGATGACGAAGCAAGTCGCCGTACCAGTATCCCAACGCCAGAACAGGTCAAGAAGACCTGCGCATAAGCTCAGCTAAAGCGTACCAGCAACACACAAGTTGCTGTGTTAGTCACACACAAACAAGACCAAGCACCTGTGAACAAATGTGAATCTGTTTTGCCAGCTCTGCCACCCAGACCTGAAATGTACAAGCATAGAAATCTTAGGTTTCTGCTCACAGTCACTCACAGCGTCAGCAAGGGAGTTTGCTTAGACGTATGCCTGCTATTCCAGCCTACACAGCCAGCCGACTAGGGGCATCACTAAACAGCCCGTAGCAGCCATATGTATGTGTACAAAGGCACACAACACACACACAGGTACATACATATACACATACATGTGTATGTATGCATGTATGTGTGCATGCATCCGTGTGTGTGTGTGTGTGTGTGTGTGTGGTGTGTGTGCTTGTGAAAGAGAGGAGGAGAGGAGTGGATCTCTGCCGTTCGTCGTCCTGCCAGCCTCCATACAGCCCTTTGCTGATTCTGTACAGGCCCACCTGCAGCTCCCAATGGCGGATTGTCCTTACGAGAAGACATTTCAGAAAGACAGATCAGTTCCAAATAAAAAACAAAAGCAGGTTATCGGTCAGGATGACCCCCTCCATGCCTCTACAGAGGCTCAGTTAGTCTATGCGTTGATGCATGAGGCCTTTGAAGACACTCAAAAGAGTTGGAAAGATCCGGTTCCCACCACGGGCATCATGGTTGAGGTGAATGACATTTTTGAAGGAATATGCCAAGCATGCCATCATTAATTCTTTTCCATGACGTATGCCTACTACTGCATATGTTGGTAACTAGTTGACTAGAACCCTCGGTGGTTGCTATGTCAAAAAAGTTCATTATGCAGCAAGGGGCTTTTTTACAGTGATCATGGCAAAGAGCACAGGCAGATTTTATTAGAGCACTCTCCTCTTTTCTATGGGCAGCAGATGGTTCATGTGTTGCCCTGGTCTCCTACCAGAGATTATCAGGCGTTGATCCAACACAGATGCCCTATCTAGGTGGAAGTTGTGGACTATCCTCAATGTCTGGCCTCTCTTTTGCCAAAAATTACAGCCTCTTTTGCAAAGTGGTTTGTCCACCACGGCCTAATGGCAATTCAAATAGATTTTGTGTTTTGTGGGACACATATAATCCAACCCCAGACTCTTATTCGGTTACAGTGAATAATGTTTCGATGGGCAGTGCCTTCTATAAACTGAAATGGAGTCTCTTTGCAGGTGCTTGCTTTGAATGCAAGAAGTTCGGGCATATGGCTTCGCAATGCCCTTCACGTAGTCCCAAAATGCAAGACTTCTACTGCCTCCTCTTTGATGAAGTTTAAGGGGGTGAAATAGTTTTTTGATGTCCAGGACAAAGGGAAAGCACCGGTTGCTTCCAATGGTGATGCTCCTCCTTCTCTGCCTTCGGCCTCTCATCCTCAAGCAAAGGAAAAAACTTTGAATGAACCCCAAGAAAAGTCATCTCACCTAGGAGACCTTTGCCCTCCCGGACTTGGAATGGTGCTTCCTCTCAGGGAAAAACACCGGCTGAAAATTCTGTTATTGGTTTGACTTGGACTGCGGTGACTGCCAATCGTACCCTCTTTCTAGAAGAGGAAGTTACTGCCTTATTGTCTTCTCCTCAGGCTGAGTTTTCTTCTCAAGGCCGAGGCCCGAATACTGAGGTGGAAATGCAGACATAGAAGGCATTTTTGCTGTTGTACATACCTGTCCTATATCTATAAATATGCTTGATCATCTCAAATGTGTCACTTTGAATGTACAGGGTTTTGTGTGATGGTTGAAAATGGAAACTGGTCTGGCTGTATATAAGCCAATTGCAGTCTGATATAGTGGCTTTACAAGAGCATAATCAGCATATGTATGCTGGTAAATCTAGACATTTTGCTAGTTATGACATTTTCTATGCTGGAAAGCACTCTTTCTCTGGGTAGCCCTTTTGGTTAAGCATGATCTTCAGCCTATTGTGGCCTTCAATGATCACCATGGTCAATGGATGATCATACAATGCCTTGTTTAAGGTGACGTCTTTGAATTTGCATCAGTATATGCTTCTCAATCTTCCGGGAATCGAGCTTTGATTTGGGATGCTATGCACAAATATCCCTGGCAGCATTATGCTTTTATCTGTGGTGATCTCAATAATGCCCCACAACTGGGAGATAATACCTCAGGCCACACTCACATGTTAGCTTTTGAAAAGCAAGCATGCTCTGATTTTTTGCTTCAGTTGTGTCTGGTTGATCTCTGGAAGGAATTGCAGCCCATGCTTCCGAGATATACCTTTTAGCATAATGCTCAATCTTTATATCAGGCACGCTTGGACAGATGGTATCGGATTGATTCATAGCATTCTAAGATTGTGAAGCATGCCAAATACACTTGTCAAGAGTTTGACTGAACTCAGTCATCTTCGGCCTGTCTTCAGAAGAAAGCATGCTATTATGTCATACTAAATTCTGTCTCCAATCGAATGATCAAAGAAATATACCTTTGTAAGACTAGAATAAGTCCAATCATACAAATTTAGAATTTTTGTTGTTCTAAAGATCAAAAATCTACAAAGAAAATAAAAGAGAAAATGAAAGAGAAGAAAAAGAGGTAAACAATAACTTTTATGAAAAACAAAAGGAAGACATACTTAGCAAGCAAAGCAACACTTATGTCGTCATCAGTGCCCAAGCATAAGCAGCTATACTGGGTTTCTAAAGACCCGTGGAGTCTCTTGGGCAAACCCAGTGCTTACTAAAATACGTCAAATAAACAAAAGAGAATGAAAACAAGAAATAAAGAAGAAACGAAGCAGGTGACTTAAGCAAAAATAAACAAGCAAGTCAAGAAACAAAAACTTCCAAAAAACTAGAAACTCTCTCTCTCTCTCTCTCTCTATCTCTCTCTCTCTCTCTCTTATTTAAAACATGAAAAGCTAAATGGCCCTTTACACTTATGTCTCGTTTCTTCTACAAAGAGGCAAAAATACATTTCTAACTTAGAAAGCACAAGTATACTCAAACAAACTCTCTTTTGAAACTAAAAGAAAAACGGGCTATTCAGCGCCCCGCTTTTTGTTTTCAGCTTATGTTCAATCATTCTAAACAAACCTAAGGCCGAAACACCATAGATAAAAGACTTCATATCTAAAAATGTGTGAACTTTTTTCATTATTTTCCTTGGATTATATCTCTTTTGTAATAGTAAAGTGATCAAATTACTACATTGAGTGATAAAAGACTCCTTAGTTGTACAAAGGCGGGAAAATCTATGGAATTGGGAAGAAATGACTCCATATTTTGCCAAATCAGAAATGTTTGAGTCAATGTGAGGCATTTTTATAATGTGTAAACCACTATATTCAAGTTGTTCACGTTTATCGTATATATCAACCTCTAATCCTATGGTAGATTGAGAAAGTCTAAGATCTAAGAAAACACAAGAATCCCCTCTTGAAGTGCAGTTCAGTTCACAAGAATGATCAAAGAAAGCTTGCTAAATGGGAGACCCGATCTTGGCAAAGGGCTTTTTTCGATAAAGGTTGCTCTTCCAAGCAATTCTTTACAAGTTTGCATTACAAAAGACAAGCTGCCAATATTTGTCGGATCCGGATGCCTCATGGTTCTTGGTCCTCATCTCGCTCAAAGCTTGCTGCTTTTTGTGTGCAGCACTTTTCATCTCATTTTGGGCATGTGGACATTCTTTCTCCTCAGGTTGTGTCTGCCAGCCAGCTTCTTTTGCAACATGTCCATCCCATTCTCTCTTATGCTCAGACTTTGGAATTGGAAATTCCTTTCAAATTCCTTTCACTGAAAGAGAATTGTCAAATGCTGTTCAATCCTGTGGCAGACGGAAATCTCCAAGATGGGATGGTCTCACTGTTGAATTTTTTCTTGCCTTCTGGGATATCCTCAAGCCTTCTTTGCTGCAAATGGTTAATTCAGCCTGGGAAAATCAGCAAAGGCCTGTGTCATGGAAAAAGGACTTGTTAAGCTCCTTCCAAAAAAGCAGCTATGTGATTCGCTCACTGATTTGAGACCAATAACGCTCATGCCAGTCATTTACAAAATCATAGCCAAAATGGTTGTTGATCGTATTAAAGGTTATTTGCATGATGGGTTGCATCCTTCGCAATATGGCTTCGTTCTCCATAGGCATATCACAAATAATATTGCCAATGCTTATATTGGGATTGAATATGCCAAATACACCCAACAGGATGTTCTACTCTTGCAGGTGGATATTACAAAAGCCATTGATACAGTTCAATGGGAATTCATCTCGCAAACAATGCAAGCTTTGGGGTTTGGAACAAAAATGCAGTAGGTTCTTTACTGGCTTTACAGCTTGCATTCTTTCAAGAGATCTCTCTGATGAGTGCACTCTTCGTTGTTCGGTCCGTCAGGGATGTCCCCTTAGTGCTTTACCTTAGTGCTTTATTGTATGCCATTGCTACCCATCCTATGCTGCAATATATTGATCATCTCATGGCTACAGGCTCCCTCCATGGTTTGGAATTAGATGCACATCGTAGCATAGTTGCTCAAGCCTATGCCGATGATTCTTTCTTTACCCCGAAGAATACGCAGAATGATCTTTTTGCTTTGATGCAGGCTCTCTGTGTTTATGGTTTGGCAGCTGGTCTTCATGTAAATTTTCAAAAGTCTAAGCTGCTCCCATTGCATTCTAAAGACTGGCATAGTCTTTTGTGGCCCGAGAAAATCATATCACCTACTCAGATTGTTCGTCATCTTGGTTACCCTTTGGGGTGGGGTCTCACTCGTCGTCAACAAACTGATTGGGTGATGGTCAAGCTTCGGAAAAAGCTAGAGTATTGGAAATTGCCTTTGCATGTTCGGCTTCGGATAGTGCAATCCATCCTTGTGGCTTATATTCAATTTTATTTGCCTTTGATCATGTTCACCAAGGCAGATCTTGCTTCTTTCATGTCTGTCATTATGGAAATCTTCTGTCATTCCAAACATGGCAGAAAAAGTCTCAGGCTGCTTTTAGTGCATCAACTTTGTTCTCCTAAGATGCATAGTGGTTTGAACATCACGAATATCCACGTGCATATCCTTGCTCACAGGGGAAAAATGTTGCTGTAATTTCTGCAAGGTGATCAACCTTGGGCTCTTATGATTAGATCTCTGGTCACACTATCAGTGTTTCTGCCTTTGGTCACTGGCAAATCAATCTGCGATTTCTTATTTGGTTGCATCGATGGCACTTTGCCTGGCTGCCCTTTGGTCTCCAATTTGCTTCTTGATTGGAAGCACGTCCTCTCTCATCTGGAATGGCATGGTCGACAATCTTTGCTGGGTAATTCTTTGCGAGCTGAAAGCATTTACTGGTTGACAGTTTTTCAGTCTCCACTGGCTTTATAAAAACCTCGTTGTTCCTCCTTTGTTTCTTTTAAGGGCATCACTTCTGTTGCTAATGTTATTCATGATGATGGCTCTGTGCTACCTTTTCTCTGGCAGCTACACGGTATGGCTTGGGCTCTCATTATCGTGCTTTGTGGCAACAAATTGCTTATATGCTTTCGCCTTTTGTTCTGATTCCTCCTTTGGAACTTTAGAACAGGTTGGAGGATTGAACTTTGACTTCCCCAGGGTCCTCTTCTCGCCCTTTGAGGCTATCTCAGATTACGATGCCTGTATTGTATAAAATCCTTTTGCCGCAACCTTGGGTTTCAGAAAAAGACAATTCTATTTGGCGAATGCATCGCCCATCCAAGTGGTGGAGAAAGAGATTATAGCAACTTTGGGCCTACAAAGATCCTCTTCAGCAACAGGTTTTCTTCTGTCGAGTGCTTCTTGGCATTTTTCCATCTCGATAGATGTTGGCTCATAGACACATTGCTCCTACTCATTGCCACGGATGTTTGATTTCTCAGGAGACTATGCCTAATTTATTCTGGTTATGTCCATGTTCTTGTGGGGTTCTTGTGAGTTCATTGATCTTCTTCGGCAACGCCTACGAGCAAGATTCCCGACTATTCCTTTTGGGAAGTCTTTCTGGCTCTTTGGTTTTCATCCACCCAGACCGGAGTTTCATCTTTTCTTTGTTTGGGTTCGCTATTGGGCACTCTGGACTTTATGGACAGACAGGAACTGTAAAGTCTTTGGTGATCCTGTATTTTCCTTGTTTGGCTTTTTTAAGCGTTCTCTGCAGCAATCCTTCTTTGATTGCTTGCAGACACGCTGCATAGATCATGATGTATATCTAGCATACACTGAGATTTTCAGCTGATGTAATTTTGGATGCCTCGTTTGGAGGTCGCTACTCTTGTAATATAATCAATCAAAGGTTTTCACTGAAAAAAGTGTGTGCGCATGGTGCACACACACGTGTGCGCACACACACACGTGCATACATACATATGTATGTGTATATGTATAAGCACTCCACTACTGAATTCAATGTTGAATTCTCAGTTTTGGGAGATAGGTTAGATTTACTACATACATATGTATGTGTATATGTATAAGCACTCCACTGCTGAATTCAATGTTGAATTCTCAGTTTTGGGAGATAGGTTAGATTTACTACTAGTTGGCCCCTATATACCTAGATGAATCCAGGAACATTCCCACACTCATCCTCTAAAAATACAACATAGTGCAGTTTCAATCTCACGATAGTCACTCATAAGATTGAAAACCATAAACTCAATCACCCATAGCAGGAACTATGACATCCCCATTGACGTCATCAACGCCCAACAGTGGGTGTAGACCATAGTATAAAAATATGCTCTATTGAGTTTCTGTCAGCACTCCGAAGGTGAAGGGCAGACTCAGCCATGACGAAGGCTGGTTGGCCCCTACACTAGGGCTGGTCAGCCTGTTTTGAGAGAGGAGGCAGCCTGCCCCACTCTCTCTTATACATAGTGGCTGTTTGCCACTCTTCTGAAACCTCCATACAAGGCATGCAGGAGAGGAAAATCACCATCATTTGTATGATTCCATTGCTTTAGTTTTCCAGACTGGTCAATGATTGTCGTATGATATCTAGGGTAGCAAAGATTACATTCTATTGTATTTGGGAGACAAGACTGGTCAATGATTGTCATATGATATCTAGGACAACAAAGATTTTACAATTACAAGAAAAAGTTTCATTTCTCAACTCCTAACTCTTCTACATTATATATACTATGACACGTCAATTGACTCACAAGGATTAAGACTTAACTCTTACGGAGTCACACCTTTGTGTTAGAAAATAGACAGCTGCTTGCTTAAGCCAACTCCCCACAGCAGAAGACTTGTTCTAAGGTTCACATGATGCAAAATAAATCTCTCTCTCCATCTATCGTTGTTTTGGGGTTCATCTGGAACCCTCAAATGTCTTCCAGACAGGACATTCTAAAAGATCTCATTACTCAAAAAGCAGAGAAAGACTAATAAACAGATCATAAATGTTTTGCAACAGTGTATCGGATTGACAAGTCACAATACTATGAAAACAATACGTATTGCAGAAAACAATGCCATTGGAATACAATTTAGACAACTGTAGAACTATAGCATCATGAAGAACGGATCATTGAATATGTAACATAGATATCCAAGGCAATAGTCATCATCATTCAATAGAATACTCTCTTACAACAAAATCACATCTCTCTCATCATATATGCTCACACGTCTCTCATATGCCGATATGAAGGGATACACCCGAAAATTGGTGTCCCTTCCTGTCTGAAAGCAACTAAAATAAGGAAAATAGTATCTTGGATATGTATACCCATATATCCAGTATTACTGGCACACCCGGTGGATAGGAATTTGGAACAAATTCTTGGACCTGAACCCACCCTGATGCTTAACTCAGCAAATTATAGTGGTATGCAAGTAAGCTCTCTTCATGAGGCAACATCTCCTCAATCCAAGACCATGCTGGAAAATAGAGAGACGAGCTTGATGCAATACCAAGATTCCACTACTTCCAAACATAGCTGCTTACAAGTTTCCCAGAAGAACTGTTGAAACCAATATTTATTCTATAAGCCAGATAAAAAGCAGAATCAGTTGCTGGGGTGTCACTGGGATCAATGGTAGAAGTAATTAGAACATTTTCTGTATCAACTGGCTGCTCAACTAAAGTAACTAAAGTAGATTTCTCAATTGGAATTTCTATACCATAATGCTCAACTGGAGCAGTGTCTTTCCCTGTCACCTATTCTTTTTCCTCCAATTCTTGACAAACTCCCTTAATAATTTCTTTAATACCCGTATCAACAAATTGTTGCGAGTCAAATTTTTCCCCCAGTTCTTCTTTAACAAGCATCTCCTAAGCTACTTGAACTAATTGGAATTTCCATACCATAATGCTCAACTGGATTAGTGTCTTTCTCTGTCACCTATTCTTTTTCCTTCGAGTCTTGACAAACTCCCTTAACAATTTTTTTCAGACCCGTAACAGCAAATTGTTGCAAGTCAGACTTTCCCCACTTCCTCTTTAACAAGTATCTCCTGAGCTACTTGAACTAAGGCACAAGCAGCAACAGTCTGCTCCTCTTGATTAACAATGCTTGGTTCCTCTTGGGTAACAACTTCTGGTTCTTTCGCTGTACAAATTTTCATGTGGCTTCTGAAGCACAACTTCTGCTTCCCTTTCAGTAACCGTTCTTGGTTCTATCTGAGCCCCAATTTCCGGTGCACTAAGCACTTCTTGCTCCTTAGAGGTCCTGGGCTCTTCCTCTGTGAAGGCTGATTCTCCCAATTCCAAAACAGATGTAGCAAAATTCCTTGTTTAGATCTTTTCTCTTCATAGAGCTCCTTTTGCAAGGCTTCCAGTTGTTCTTGTAGTATAGTGATTCTGATAGATTCTTCAATCTTCAAATGATTAGAAAACGGGTGAGCTAATGTTATCATCAACTTCTCTTTAACTTGAGTCCACATTTAGTTATGCAACTGTTTTTACAACTCCTCACAACGTATGCCACTCATGAAAATACCTTCCACTGTGTCTTGGACTTAATCTAGGTCTCCACATCATCGAATGCATTCACCCTTTCTTGCAATAATGTGTTCTATGTCATCAATTGGGCATTCCCTTCCATTAGCTGATTTAACTGCTCTGCTAAAGTCCCCTTCACCTCTGTCAACCACTGTTGAGCATCTTGGACTATTGTTGTTTTAGTAGTCACCAAACTTTGTAACCTCGTGGTCTTTTCACAAATAACTGCATTTTGATGTTGAAGTTGCACCAAGGCCAATTGAGTTTCTTCTGCCTCCACAAATTATTATGCATGTGTTTCTTAAACCTTTCATGTCCTACTCTGAAGGCTTTGTGAAGCTGCCTTTCAGTATCTAATTCCTCCATCAAAATCTGTATACTCTGTAATTTTACTTTACGTAGTTGGTGGTAGCTAGACAAAATGTTAAAAAAAGGAACTAACTAGGAGATAGCTCTCATAAACTTATTTTATCCGTTCACCGGTGTTGGGAATACATTGCCATGCAAGTCCGCAATCCAGAATGTTCCCAAGTCTTCCTCCAATTGAAGCAACTATTCCTGGAGAAACTAAACTGACTCCTACGGGCTCATCTTCTCAGCCGCAATCCGCAAACTTGAGGATATGAATTCCATCAGTACTACAGCCTCCAAGCCGTAAACCAACCAAAACGGTGTCATTCCCGTGGTGAAAAGCTGTTCTGTATGCCCACAAAGCTGAATCCAGTTTTGTATCCCAATCTTTCCGGTTCTTTGATACGGTTATCTTCAAAATTGCTTCATCGTCTTGTTGCTACTCTCCACCTCTCTATTGCCCTACGGATGATACGTCATAGCCACCTTAAGAACTACCATATGCACATTTGTCAATCGCTTCACCGTATAATTCAGGAAGTGAGTTCCTTGATCTGATACCAACTCGATCGGACATCCGAACCATGTAATGATATTCCGGTACAAAAATGTCATTGTGTTAACTGCTGTATTATCCCTTAGCGCCTGCACCTCAACCCATTTGGTTGAATAATCCATGGCCATCACCACATACTTGTTCCCCGTGTACTGTGCTGCCGCCTTACAACAACAAGAAACAGCAAAACGGCACAGCAGATCCTTGTTCCAGTCCGTACACAAGTACCCATCCAATGATATACAATGATATACAACTGGCCATGAACATATGGTCTAGGAGAGCACGTGAATCCATCCATAAGTCCAGGCATAACCAACTAGAGTGACTAGTACACTCATCATAAGGGTCTCATGGCAGAAATATTGTTAGCCAACAGCACCTCAGGTGAACATAAAGTATCACCAAGCGACCCTATGATACCCTGAGAGCTGTCAGTCACGAGGAGATGGAGGCATGACCCCCCTCGTGAGCACCAGGTACTGCTCCAGACCGATGCTCGGCTGAACCTGTATGTCCCTCGACCGCAGTCGGCATAAGCTGGTTGCATCCAAATAGAGCTGCACTAGCTTGAATCTGCCAATTCACCTTCCTCCAACCACTTCACATCTAGCGCTGAATAATTCTTAAACTTTACCAAGTAGGGACGCTGAGTGCGACGCCGTACTTTCCTGTCAGAGTGTGCCAAAATCTGCTCAGGAACAAGTACCTCATCAAGCTCTTCAACCTCGGGTTGATCCTCATGGAGCTTATCATCTGGCACTTCACCTTGAAAAGGTTTCAACAAACTAACATGACAGGCATTATGGATGGTCCAGTGATCCGGTAGCTTCAGCCTGTAAGCTACATCATTTATCAATGCCAAAACCTGGAAAACACCATAGTACTGCATCTTCAACTTTGTGTACACTTTATCCTTGCCTTTCTTCCTCTTTGACCGTGCTTTCTGAAAACGCAGCAGCACCCAATCTCTTTCTTTCAGGAGCATTTCACGGCGGTGCTTATCTTCTGCCCTTTTGTGCTTGTCCTGGCTTTTCTGGAGGGCTGTTTTGACCTTCTGATAGGCAACATCCAAACTTTCCACAAACCTGTCCGCTTCAAAAATCTTCTCCTTTGTATGCAAAATGGGTGGAGCCTTGCGTTCCCCTGCCACAATTTCAAAGGGTGCTTTTCCTGTAGAAGAATGCACCGTATTGTTGTATGCAAACTCGACAAGTGGCAAAAATTGCTCCCATTTTCATTGTTGATCTGAAACATAGCACTTGAGGAGATCCAAGACAGTGGAATTCGCCTCTTCGGACTGCCCATCTGACTCTGGATGAAAAGAGGACGAAAATTTCAGAGACGTACCCATGTTTTCGAAAAGACCTCTCCAGAAAAGACTAGTCATCCTGGGATCTCTGTCACTGACAATTGATTGAGGCATCCCATGATGTTTGAACATCCTTCTTCTGAACAAGAAGCATTGAAGAGCAATAAGGAGAGGAGCTTGGCTATATCAGCCCTTTTTCCAGCAGCTCCTTCACCTGGCTCATGATCTCCTCCTGTTGGGCTGCACTACCCTGATACGGAGGCTTGTTGGGTGGTGAGCTACCTGGAATCACATCAATGCCATGATCCTCCGGCCTTTCGGGTGGCAATTCATGTGGCAAAGCATCTAGAAAATTGCAAAAGAAAATTTGTCCTGTTCTTATCCAACTCTGAAAGGCTGGGATTTTCCTCACTCAAACAGCCCTCTTTTGCAAAAATCAAGTAAGCTGAAGATGCTTTTTCATTATGTTTGTAATAGCAAAAGCTGATACAACAGGGACTGACTCTCCCTTATGTTTTACATCAAGAACATGGGTCTTGCCCCGATGTGTAAGTGTCAGGTTCTTGTTTCTGGTGTCAAGCACACCTCCAACTCGGTAACACCAAGGCATCTCCAACAAAACATCTCTCACGCAGTGGCATAATGTAGAACTCTTCCGTGTCCACATAGTTCTGAATGTGCAGCCGCAACTTCCCGATGATCGGAGTGACAGGAGTGACCAGCTCAGGATTAGCCATGTTTGCTTCACATTGAGCTCCCATATCTTCTGCACGTATGCCCAACTTTGCTGCGAGCTCAGGTGAAATGAAATTCGCTCGGGCTCCCGGATCAAAGAAAATAAGAAATGATTGATCTCTGATCTTTCCCCAAGCCCTGCATAACTCCATTTTCTCCAATTCATGCGTGACATCAGGCAACAGACCAGCACTCGGCTTTGGCTTTTTTCCACTTGTGTCATCTTTCTTTTCCTCCTTATGCTCATGCTTTTCCTCTACAAAGCACTTCCTCTTCCGATGAGGGCATTCATGGGCTCTATGGCCTTTCTGCTTGCAAATGTAACACTTGTGGGCTTCAAACAGCACCTGCTTCTCCTCGGGAGACAACCGAGGTCGTGACGAAGAGTGTCCACGCCTTTGGCTTTTGCAACAAAGGCTGATTTTGCTGGTTTTTCGAACCACTTAGCCTTTTTAAAATCTTCCGTGGCATTGCCTTTGTTTCCCAAGCTGTTTTTAAACCCACTGATCCGTCCTTGCATCAAAGCATATGTTGTATTTGCATTCTCTATAAGTTGGGACAGATTTGTCACCTGTATTTTTGTGCAATAATCCCTTCTCTCTTTAGGCAAACCACAGCAGTATTTCTCAACCTGCTCAGAGAAGGGAACCTGACAGAAGGAGCTGACAGGTAACAAGGCATCCCAAAATTTCTTATTGTATTCATCCAAATTTCTGCAACCCTCTCCATTAAGCTGATGCCACTGAGTCATGATATCCACTTCATGATATCCACTTCAAACGTGGTGGTCAGCCATGCCGCTCAAAACAACTGCTTAAACTCAACCCATGTCGCGGGGCTCTTCCCTGCAAAAGTAAATTAGTCCACCACTGGAGGGCATTACCCTTCAAGAAAGTGGCGGCTTTTCTGATTTTTGAGCTCTCAGTGAAGTTACCTCCGGTGTACGCAGCATCAAACTGTTGCAAATACGTCAAGGCTTTCAACCGGTTCTGCATCCCACTGAAAGTCTCAAACTTGATTGCTGCCCCACCTTCTTTGAAATCCTTTGGTGGCTGCAAGTATGGGGGCTGCATCATTCCAGGTACATTAGTTCCAGTTCCCATAGTGGAATTACCCATGCCAGGTCCCATACCAAACATCTGCGGGGGTCCCAACGAACCACCCAACATACCAGGCATCCCTGTCTGCATTCTGGGCTGCATCCCCATGTTGGCATACATTACATTTGCATTCCCGGGCTGCATCATGCCTCCCATCATAGGCTGTTGTACCAGCTGCATATTGGGATGGAATGGAGCATTTTGAGGGCCTAACATACCCATTCCTCCCATGTGCTATCCCACCATGGCCTAGAAAACTGATCCACTGCCAAAATAACCTGGTTGCATCACAAGCTGAGGGTAGGACTGCTGTCCTTGAAGCACATACCTAGGTGAATCCAGGAACATTCCCAAACTCATCCTCTAAAAACACAACATAGTGCAATTTCAATCTCACGATAGTCACTCATAAGATTGAAAACCATAAACTCCATCACGCATAGCAAGGACTAGCTTCTATGACATCCCCACTGACATCATCAACGCCCAACAGTGGGTGTAGACCATAGTATAAAAGTACAAATCCACACACCCACACATACTTGAGCATCCATTTATACAAAGTCTCCGTACTGAGTTTCTGTCAGCACTCCGGAGGGTAAGGGCAAACTCAGCCATGACGAAGCCTAGCACTAAAGGAGAAGGCTAATCAAAAAGTAGTCCAAAAAGGACTACTGTCCTTGAAGCACAGACTGAAAATTATTCCCACGCGAGGGATTTTGCTGGAAATTCGTGGGCTGCTGGGTGTTTCCCATCCCAGATCCATGCAAAGGCATCTCTAGTGGCTGTCCACTTAAAGATACATGCCTGTGAGTCTTCTTATGCTTCTTCTAAGCTGTCTTTTGGCTTCCAGGGAAAGCATTACTGCCAGGAGAAGCTTGCATAATCTCCATGAAAGTCTGTTGTAGATGTGACAGGGCTCCCATTGCACTTTGCATTCGCAGCTGAAAAAGGGCATTGGGATCAAGCTGCTCCGCTTCATTTGTATCGTCCTCCAAATCCTCAGTGGCATGCTCAGGAGAAACATGCTATCCCTCATCATTCTGTTCTTCTTCACTCTCACTGATGTTGTGCTCCTCCTCAAAGTTGTTTGCTTCCTGCTTGGAAATAGTTAATGATCTTTCTCGGTGTGACATCATGGCTGTAATACAGATGCAATAACCACTTCTCTCCACCCAAAGCTACCAGGGCCCACCTTCTGTAGAAAGAGAGTGTGGCCCAGCAACAGAACCACTGTAACCGGCCTTCAAAACGCCAAAGGGCAGAAAACCACAACTAACTGTGATTACACCGTCAATTACAGCCACTTAGCATCCATTTAAACACACCAGATCAGATAGCATAAAGGAAAATACAGGTGAGGCTAGAAAGCCCCTGCAATGATCACACAACGACACCAATTGGCCCCAAACACTTGGCGCCCCTTGCGGTATTTCTTTATTCTTCTTTCGTGAAAAGTAATAGTAAAATTACAACCAGGGCGCACCCTGAACTGTTCCCATTGGCTATCACTATTCACTGGCCCACACTAGGCACACACTGCATCAAACTGGCACACCGTGCATCCCAACTGCTAGAGCGAGGCATAGGCATTCTCTAACCTCATCAACTTGGGTTCACCCTCTGTAACTGGGTGATTGCAACAAACCCAGGAAATCCCCTAGAGAATTTCAAATAGAGAACTAGAACTAAATCCAACAGAGAAAAAGAAAGAGAAACTGGGCTGGAATTCCGGGATTGCGCACCCACAATACCGGCTGCAACCAAAAACCCCTCCTCCACACTAGAACACATTCTCGTGGTAGCCAGGTAGCCAGTACCCTGCCCAAGACTTCAAAACAGAAATTCGCAACAGGAAAACCCTAATTCGCAGCGACAGATCACTGGCTTCAGCTGCATGCAAGTACAAAACGTCAGCTACAAGGTCTGTATAGGCTGTACGGCCTGTCCGTACAGTCCGGAAGCTGATCGTACAACAGGAAACAGCAAAACGGTGCAGCAGATCCCTGTTCCAGTCCGTACACAAGTACCTGCAGCACAGTCTGTACGGACTGCCTGTCAGTCCATACAGCCTGTAAATCCTGCCGTTCAGTAGCAAATCAGCACTAGAAAGGGGTCCAATGATTCGCAGTTGATGCTCCCTGGCTTGGACTGCGTGCAACAGGACTGGAGAGCAAGGAAACAATGAAAAACAGCCGCAAGATAGCAACCAGCAGCCCGGAGGTCGTTTGGCGCAGCAAACAAGAGAGGAAGGAGCTGGCGAATTCCAAAACTGATCCCAGAACTGGACGCCAGCTGCCCTACTTGGAGGAAGATGCTAAAATTGGAGCTAGTAGGGTGCATGCCTAACACGTGGCACATTAATGCCCCTAACCCCCTGTACCAAGGAAACGTTGGTTTCCTATGGGCAACTTTAAAGGTTCTAACCCCACTAACCAATGACAAGCATTGGTACTGTCTAGGGGCAACCTTTTGATCCTTTTTAACCCCTCTTCCAACGTGAAACTTGGGAATCTATCTGAGGGCAAACTTCCTAGCTCCGTCACACCCCTCCGCGAGGTCAAAGTGATGCCATGCCTTGATTCTAACAGTTAGGTCTAGCCAGTGTTTCCAATTAGATGTTAATAGTTAGATGTTAATACTAGGGGCTTTCAGGAACTTACCGCTCCTCTAGGCCAGTCCCCCATGGCCAAACTGGTTACAAACTTAGTCATAGTTTACTTGCTTACAAAATTCACGTCCCCGTGACAGCAGTAATTGAGTGGCATGCAAGGCATGAAGGGAAAGATGTTGGAAAGGTCACCTCCCCATCTGTAAGCCCCCAAATGAGGAGAGCGTGGGGGAGGGAGACCTAGGACAGGATGTGCCCAACGAGAGATTACCTGGATGTGTGGATCTGGGACAGATCTGGAGCATTCATGGTTGGTGGGGTATCCCAAGGATGAAAGGCTGCATCAGGAGCAGCTCATGTGCAGGAAGATGGCGGGGACACAGTGTCTTGGATCAGGCCTGGCATGAGGCACTCAGTGGACTGCAGCAAAACCCTATGAAAGGCGCGATGACATCAGCAGTGTACGGAATTGTACGGCGCTGGAGAAGAGCCTGGCAGAGGACAGAACGAGCAGGACAAACAGGCGCTGACATGGGGCCTGGTAGAGCAGCAAATGGGGCTGCCAGTGGGCAGTGGCATGCCTTATATAGGCTGGGCCCTTGCCTAGATTGGAGGGCCAAAAGCCCTAGAAGTGTGGGCCAAAGGGCCCTAGTTTTGTGAGCCCTTATAGGGCTGTTTTGGGGCAGACTGGTCGGCCCAAACAGACGCCCATTTAGGGCTGGCTGGTCGGTTTTCTCAGCAGGCCTTAGGGCCTATAAAAGGAGAGGCTTGTGGCCTCATTTCATCATCCAACATCCAGCAGCAAAAGCAGGAGCAGACAGGAGCAGCCAGGAGCCACTCCCTTGGGCCTCACACTGGGGGTGAGGAGAGTTGAAGGTGAGCTGCAGACTGAGTTCCTAGAGGCTGGACCTTGGCTGTCTTCTAGGGCAGCAAGGTGTTGTGATCATCATACCTTCTGGAGCAGCCATTCACAAGCAAGTTGGAGCAGTGGAACAGGGACCTATGTGCTGCAGACAAAGCTTCGCAGGGGCTGCCCACCTAGGCTGATTCACTGGCAGTAAGGTGGAGAAGAACACACTGGACGGAAAGTCTACAGAAGCTCGAGGTGGAGCACGCGAACTCGAGTCTAGAGATAGCCGGCAAATAGGAGAAGGACCTTGTGGTTAGATCAGAGGACCACACCATTGGTGGGACTCTGGATCTATCTCTTTTGTATTGTGTCCATAGTTTTGGACGGAAATATATGAGTTTTGGTGTCTTCTATATCTGGCTGGTTCATTGTCTATTGATGAGTCTGCACATCTATATTATGCACATTAAGTAAAGAAGTTTGTGATTCCACACCCCACACCACACCGTGTGAGCTCCTGGGCATTACTATAAGTCTTCCGCTGTGCGTACCCTCTGTTGGGTCATTTTTTTTCTAACAGAAGAAGTTGGCGAGGAAACGAGTCGATGTGAGACGCACGTTGTGGAGGAGAAGAGCGACGGAGTGCAACGTAGGAGCTTGGTGGAGGCGACACATGAGGAGAAGCTCCGACGTAGGTTGAGGACTTATGTGGAGGCAATGCATGAGGGGAGGCTCGCATGCAGCATGAGGAGATGTGTGGCAACGCTGTGCCTGTAGGTGGAGGAACGCATGCAGCGAGGTAGTTTTCGTTAAATTTGGATAAGTTCTAGGTAGTTTGTGTTAGATATGGTAGTGTGATTAGACTCATGTGTGTTTTGTGTTGCAAGTCTGTGAAGCGTGGAAAGAAAAGGCCATGGAAAGAAAAGGACAGCTACATGCAAGTTTTGGAGATAAGCAAGAGAATAGGCATTGGTGGTGTCACGAGGACATGAATTTATGGGACTTTTGATTTGCGACTCCCGTAATTTACGAGTGATTGCCTTGAGCCTCTGGGGCGCGCGAGTCTGGCCACGTGCACGGGACTTGGGGAATTAAAATTCCAAGTGGACCCTTGGAAATTGTGAATGTGCACCCAGTTACTAGGCAATTAATTCCTTGGACCAAAGTGTGCAACAGAGGGCCAAAAGAGTGGTGCAATTAAAAATTGCTATTTTGGTCACGGGACTCTAAAATCAGCACAAGACACCTGTTTGGCATGCAAGAGGCCAAAAAGCAATCAAAAAAGTCGAAATTTACTTTGAGGGTTTCTGGACCACAGAAGAACAAAGAGAGGCAAGTCATAGGCTAGGAAAGTGCTCCAAGGCTATTCTTTCACATCGCCTTGCTGATTTTTGACTACCAAGGCAATCTGTGGGCTGTCGGTGGGCTGCCAGGGCTTCCAGAAGCTCAATTCCTTTTTGTGCCAAGAGCCTCCAAATCAGTTCGTTTTTGCTCCTTCCGGGCTGTCCAGGGGCTACTGCAGGCGCTGCGGGATGTTGTCTAGGTAAGCAAGAGCTTCTACAGGGATTTCAACCTGTTTTTGGTTGCTTTTGGGCTGTTGCTGCTGGTTTTGGAGCTTTCCAGGCTTGGGCGACCTCTTCTAAGTAGCTTTTGGGGCTGTGCCAAGGCAGATTCAACTATTCTTTGCAAGATCTAGGGTTTTCCAGCCCAAGTGACCTGATTTCTATAGATTTGGGGCAAAGGAAGGCTAGATTTTGCCTATTTTGTTGTTCCCCGACTGGTTGCTCGTTGGTTATTGCGTTTGAGATCGATTCCTCGCCAAGAAGGGTTGGTTTTTGCTATTGGGTAGTGGCCAGGAGGGCTACAAATAAGGCTGACTTGTTGAAAGTGCTTGGTGGATTGATTGCACCAGAGTTTGACTGTCTAGGGATTTTCTGCAGTTGTTCAGCCATGTCTGGCTGGTTGGGCACTAGGTTGTGCAGGTGCAAGAAGCGCACCGTCAGTTGATGCCTTTGGGGTTCTATTACACACTTGGTTGGCAGGGAGATTGCATGATTGCCTAGTGATTGGATGCCTATTCGCCATATAAGGTTGAGCACGGATTGCATGGTGTGCAGGATATTAGAAGTCTATGGGCAGTGGTTTGCCTATGGTGCAGCTTTCAGGAGACCTTGTAATCAGCCGCTTGGCTTTCTATGAATATTAAAGAAATACCGCAAGGGGCGCCAACGTTTGGGGCCAATCGGTGTCCCTGTTTCTGAGTAGGAGCGCTCTAGCTCCCTGTGATTAGGTTGTGGTGATTAATTGTTTTGCTATTTACTTTGTGCGCTATAGTTAAAATGGATCTCACCACCCATTAATTTGTGAAGGCTGGTTTCACGTGGTGAGGACCTCGACTTATCGGTACTTCCAGAAGTTATTACCCCTCTGCGTGTTGGGTTACGCCGTTTCAAGGCAGGAGAATGGATGCTAGACGGATTCAATGCTTGTGGAAGGCGACAATCTCTCCAAACACCTTGACTGCTATTTTCTTTGCTGCAGAAACGAATGCCAAGCGACCACATGTGGATGTATATATTGCCGAAGTACTAAATACTACTCCCAGATACTTTGAGCTCAACCCAGCTACTCTTTTTAGCACCAAGGCAAATGGTCCTATCGATGTTCCAAAGAAAAAAAATGGTCTTATAGATGTTACAAACAAGTGCATCAGTCGAGTGCATCCACTGAAAAAGTTTCATTCATTCGTCATCTTGGAAACGTGATGCTACACGACCTCACACAAGTAATAACGAAAATGCAATTCCTAAATATATTCTTATTGTAAACAGCCCAAAGGGATACGTATAGGCTAGAGCCAAATAGGTGCCCCATGAACGTTATGTTTTGGATGGAAATTGTACTCGTTTGCTCCGTTTGGATAGCTGTACTCGTTTGCTAATACGTATGATTATGTAGTTCTTTTATAATGAAGAAAGCCTCAGTTTTTTAAAAGCTCTTATCCCAATTTTCTTTAACAAAATAGCGACTGATTGTAACAAGTCCAATGGTGAATTTTGTTTTGGTTTGATTGGAGTGATTTTTTGAGACAATAGGAGCCAAAAAGAGGCTCCTATTACTGAGCACAAGATTCCATCCCAAGCACTCGACAATAGATCATTTAGTCATCATAAGAGCAGCAACAAAGGGAGTCAAGAATAAGAAGGGCTGTCTATAATTGTCACATGCACCCCTGCACTTGGGTGCAAAGTGACACACTGGCTACATCGACAAGTGCATAATAGTTCCCTGATATGAGATTTTGTCGTATGCTGTGACCCCTTTGTGAGCCCTTGTCCAGGAACAGTCAGGCACAAGCTACGTAAGTCAGTCTCTCAGCCTTAGGTAAAGTAAGAAGATCAGTCCTTGTTCACTGATACCCTCTGGAGAACCGTAGGATAGTGTTTCCGTCTTAGGTTTAGGGATAGGTTTAGGTCCAACCTGGGATAGGAGCCCTTCTGGGCCCCCTCAAGGTTGGAACAAGTGAAGAGAATGGCAAGGGAAGGGCTACTTTTATAGGCTAGGCTGCCATTTATGGGACCTAGGGCTGCCATTTATGGGGGCTAGAGCTGCCATTTATGGGGCCTAGGGCTGCCTTTAAGGGGCCAGCCAACCAGCCCCAAAAACCCTATAAATAGGGGGCCTCCAGGCCCTCTCAGTGCTCCCAGCACTTCAGCCTCCTACAGCTCCTCCTCAGCCCCCTCTGAACAGCCTGACACTCACCCCCAGTGGCCCTCTAACCAGCCTCAGCCTTTGGCATCAGTTCAGCCCTCTGGGAAGGTGTTCATGCAGCGCATCAGACGGGGAGTCGAGACAGCGAACGGAGTAAGGTTTGGGGTCTGTTTCAGCAGCTCTTTTCAGTTATCTCTTACAGCTTTACACAGCTAACTCTCAGCTCTATATTTCAGTCATCTCTCAGCTCTCTTATAGGATCTATCACTCCTAGCTCTCACTCTCTCACTCACACAGTAACCCTGCATTCCGATGGACAGCACAAGCCTCTCCCTTGCCTTGTGGAAGCATCCTACATCGTCAATGTGGACAGCATCAAGGTCTCGGTATTGGTCAGTGTTGCCTCTCAGGTCTTTGCGTCTGCTCTACGTGTGCACAGTGAGCTCTTCAGAAGCGCGTTCCGTGCTCTCTCGAGGAGTGTTCTTTGTATTTCTCAGTTCTCCAAGTATAAAGCAAATTCTCCCCTGATTGGGAAAGGGGGCCCTCAATGGGTACAAGGACCCAATCGGTTGTCGACTCTACTCTCTCTCTACCCTCATCTCCTTTCTCTCTCTATGGTGTGCAATGCTAATTCCTCGCTAAAGGTTTAGAGAAGGTCTTGATGTGAATTACACGATCAAATTACCGTTGCATGTTACATTGGTATCAGAGCTTCGGTCTGTATCCAGCTTGACTACCGCGAGTGTATGGTTGTATTGAGATCCGAGAAGGACATACAATGAAGCGCATGGAAGGGTCAGGAAAAGGACTCAACCTTGAAGACTTTGAAGAGGAGAAAGACTTACCGATAAGAATTTCTTCTGCCAAGTGCTCAAGAAGTGATGGCAAACCTTCTAGAGAAGAATCGGGTCCTCCTACAGCAACTCGAAGAGCATTCATCCCAGCTAGAAGAAAGCAGAAGACAACTGGATCAGACAAAACAACGTCTGGAGAAAAAAGAAGCAGAAAAGATGCTAGAAGAAAGAGGAACCACAGATTTTGAAAAACTGCTCTTATTGATGCGTGAGGAACGCAAAAATGAGAAGCCATTGTGATGCACAGAGCTCGCCCAGACAGAGAGGCAACAAAAGCTAGACCGATAGGCGATGCTTCTCCAACACAAACAGATGTTAACCGCTATGTAGGCAAGTTTGAGCGTAGCAGCCGTCACTGCCACAACTTCGTCATCGACAAAGGTACATCAGTTTGTAGCTCATTTTCCGTTAGCGCGTGAGAAAGTTCAAAGACAAAGTCCACCTCGTAGCCCCTCATCTTACGGGTAAGGCGGTGACCCAGTGGCAACATTGGGCTAGTAAGCATACCGACCCAACAACGTTTAAGACGAATTTTGTTTGGGCAACATTTGTGGCCAACCTCAAAGCCCATTTTCTCCCAATATATGCTTAACTTGGAGGATGAGTTTTCTCGTCTCTCGCAGAATGGTTTGCCTGTGTTGAGATACAGTAACAAGGTCATCACGCTAGCGCAGTAGTTAGGCGTGACAAAGAGCAGCAGTTGGGCGTGACAAAGAGCACCAAGATGAAGCAATTCTTCGAGGATTGGACACCAACATCCGTTATACCATTCGGAACTTCGATCGGCCGAATTACGAGCAGACACTGACTCTCGCACAAAATCAGGAGATGATGCTGAACGGGGGAAAGCCCAAGCAGGTCCAGAAAGATTCCAAAGCCCTGCAGCAGTCAAACACAACGGGTAAGGATCAGAAGAAGGACAACCAGTTCCAAAAGAAAGACGGCCAGGCTTCTCCTATGTCCTGGGTCTGGAAGAAATCGGTGAGAACCCGTTGGGTATCATACGGCTGTGTGACCTGATCTCGGCGTTGTATCCTGAGTGAAAGATCTCAAAGTCGGGTCATCTCATGAAGGAAAGCTACCAAGCACCGTTAGTCCGGTGCAAGTAGCTATGGGAGAGGACCGAAGCCGTCGCGGAAGAGGCAATGGTATCTCCCTCGAACGGCATAGTAGATAGGACATCTGAAAGCAAAATGCTCCTCCGACTCAACCTCATGTAGGTCACATAAGGTGCAAAGATGGTATACCTTTGCCCATCCGCTCTCAATGTGTAGTCGATGTGAAGAAACTCGAAACTGACTGAGTGATATCCAAAGCGAGTGCGGTACCCAAGATGACTCCAAATGAGAAGGCTAAAGCGGGCATTACGGGAGGCTATCTACAACCCACGACAAGCAGAAGTGGTACCACCAAGAACATCGCTGCTTTCATTGCCACCACATCGTTGGGCATGGCAAGAAGGATTGTCCGAAGTGGCTTGCCGAGAAGGCTGCGAAGGCGCCTACTTTGTCCTATGAGCTGGTCCTTATTGGCACACCTATGAAACTGGGAAATGAGAAAATTCCTATACAACATGTTTGTGCAAACAGTGACCCTCTATGGATGCCTACCTTGGGGCACCCAGGCTTTCCAGAGCTTATTGCAGAAGAATAGAAACATCACATTAGCTTTCTCATGGGAGCATAGTAGTCAAGGAGTTTCGAAACGGGTTTCGAGGTTTTGGAAACGCTTCGGAGCCATCCTGAAACGTTTGTAAAAATGTTTCGTGCATAATACGGTATTTAAATATATATACCTAGATAAGTCCAGGCACATGCCCAGACTCATCCTCTAAACACACAACATAGTGCAGTTTCAATCTCATGATAGTCACTCATAAGGTTGAAAACCATAAACTCCATCACGCATAGCAGGGACTAGCTACTATGACATCCCCACTGACGTCATCAGCGTCCAACAGTGGGTGTAGACCATAGTATAAACATATCCTCTCACACATACAAATCCACACCCCCACACATACTTGAGCATCTATTTATACAAAGTCTTCATACTGAGTTTCTGTCGGCATGCCGGAGGTGAAGGGTATTTAAATATATTTTTTGCCAAAAAATAATAATTATTTTTTATTATTACCACCAGAACTCCAATACTTGAAAAAAACTCATGAAACATAGTGCACAGACAATTGATTTTTCACTAAGAACTTGAAACTTGACACATATTACTAATTTCTAAATCAGAAAATAAACAACATATCATTGAAGATTCAAGAGTCAATGGTCATATTTAAGAATTGAAAAAGATACATGAATCATGATTCATGTCACATGACAAGAGGTTCAATCTTCAAAACTGAAATGATGCTAGGTACTCCGAGTTTTTAAGGTGCTCCGAAACACATGTTTTGGATTCCAAACATTTTGGGGGGGTTTACGATTTGGGGTTTTTTTAGGTGCTCCAAAACGCGAGAATGTTTCCGAAATGTTTCGTACGTTACGGGCCAACTATACATGGGAGAACTAGGGGCCAATGTATAGACACCCTATCCCATCCTACTGACTGAGACTGGTATGAGATTGGAAGCTTTATGTTAATACATCAACAAGCTTCAGCAGATGGATGCAACCAGGATACCACTCAAAGCAATAGAGGCTACAAAGACCATTGGAGGGCACAGATAGATCGATAGATAGATAGATATATTAACGTCTCTAAAAGGCCAAACGGCCTATGAGACTAAAACAGTTGATACATATGCTAGTGTTGTCTCATCAAAGAGAACAACAAAATAAATAAGCTGAAGGCTGAGAGCTACTAAAGGTACTTACAGTCAAAGGGACTGCAAGTGACCCAAAACTAATGAAATACCAAGCAAGTATTTACTAAAAGTACCAATTGATCAGCATAGGCAGAAAGCTAATCAATAAAAAGGTTGCACTCTTCTTATGTCAAAAATCCCAATCATGGGCAGCTCTAGGATCTCATAACTCGGTGCCACATGTTTCCGGTGTTTGGCAATGATGGCAAGGATCCGATGAAGATATGGGTGCCGGGCACGGGGTCTTGGGGGCCTGGGCCTCCGTGACCTGGATATGGCGATGGCTCAGTCCAAAATCACACCACTAGAGTGTGGCAATCTGCCTGTGTGAGATAAGGTGGTGGTGGCGCCAGGGGTTTCTGATGGCGGGGAGGGCATAAAACTAGCTGAGGTGCTGGCAGTGAAGAAGTCTCTAAGTATACTTTGCCTGGGTGGGGCTGGTCTCGGTTGTATGTCTCCCAACAAAGTCTCTTTATGTCGCTTGAGCTCTGATAAAAACAAACCCAAGCATTTTTTATCTTCGTACTCCATCACCCTACGGAGTGGGCCAAATCCCTTTCTGAATAGACAGTGGTATCTTCCTCGGATTTCATAATATACCGTGCATCTACATACGTAATGCTCCTCTGTCTCCTCCTCCTACTGGCATAACTTACATATCCGATCCTGAGGGGCTGTGTGGGTGTATCTCCCTGTCTCTATTCTCAACTGATGTGATGAGGTTCGAATTTGGCCAATAATACTACGTAGCCCGTGAGATAGGTGTGTGTCCATGTATGCTGGCCTGGCTATAAGTTCATCTGGAGATAAATGAAGAAAATGGCTCTGGTAGTGTGCCATCTTCTTCCCTAAAGGCTCATGTGGTCTAGTCCAGGTTCTCTCAGTCTCCAACTTGACAATATCAGCTCTAATGATCTTGTTTCGGTCATGGCGAGACAGGTCTAGCTTGGGACAATCCAAACTGTATTGAAAGGGTGGGAGTGCATCCATTGTCAACTCATGCTCTGCAAACCATCTCTGTAGCTGAGCATACCAGCACCATGTTTGACCCTCCTCCACTAGCTGCCTGGATGATATCATAGCCAACCGTGCATATCTGGAGCCAGGTAGATCCCACAATCTATGTATGCAAGTTACTGCCTGGAACAGAGCCTCAGTCACTAGTGGAGCAGCTGCTAATTCAGCTCGTATTATCGGATGTGGTACAGATGACTTGCTCCGGATCATGCGGGCAATCAATGTCACTAATGGCCTTTCCAATCTCCTCCACTCAGTTGCACCCCCTACACTGGGGCCCCATATAGCTGCACCATAAAATAGTGTGGGCACCACCAATGTCTCAAAACAACCATAATTTTGTGCGTGGCTCTTGGAACTGTACATGTGCACACTGTCTCTGTAGTGCTCCAAAGCTGCATAGCCTCTATCCAATCTGGCATCAATCCAACGTGCACAGAGAGGGGGGAAATGGATGGAGTTATGGGGCATACAGCTGCTGATATCCCTAGAGATATGGGGGAAATCAGAAATTTGAAATGCTACAGAAACTATGGCAAGACCCAGGTGCAAAAATGCAGTCCTACAAACAGGAAATCAATCAGATGGACGATATGAAATGCAACAATACCTCAGGGAGGATATATCAATGTTCAAAAGGCATAATCTGCAAACTAAGGACCAGCTCCCATGACCTAGAGGTGGAAAGGGGCAGGCAGGCAACACCCAGGATCCCAAGATATGTAAGAATCTGCAAAATCTGTCCCACAGGGGAGATAGAAAATGAGCAGCATGTGCTCATGTGCTCCTACAGTGTTGAGTGTATGTGCACGTCAGGGAAAAGCACTGACAACCTAAAAACTCTTTGCACAGATAGGGATATGACTTCTAAGTCCCAACAGTCGGAGGTATTTGAGACATTCAAAAGAAAACAAATTACCTCATCTTGGAAGAGGGTTGAATTACCTGCCAATCTGGCTGAACAGAAGCCACAGCAGGTGCTAGCTTGCTGGTCAATTTGCGCTTCAGACCCTCAATCTCTGAAGGAAAAAATCCCAGTATCAGTTCAAGTGCTTGCACATGCACTCCATAGATGCAACCTTGGAAAACTGTTCTGCTCAAAGAAAACAAACTTTACTAACCGTCTTCACCAGGCTTCAAGCGTCCACCAGGCAGCTTGCAGAATGTATTTCCTATCTGTAGCATAAGTACATGGGGATGATTATGCTCCTGTACCTGCATCATGCAATGAAAAGATCAATGCAAGAAGCATTTTCATGACTTGTAGTTTTATTTTTTGCTCATTAAAGAGACGATACTAAAATACAAATGAGGTGGTAGACAAAGCAGCATCCCTAACACGAGCATAATCAATGGGGAGCCTCGTAAACCAACTAACCAACAGGGGAAGTGGCTGACATCGTCTACTTCAACGTAAAACAAAATTTATAATCATTACGTTCCGGAACAACAAAGATATGAATGTTAATTATGCATGTAGTACTGCCAAAGAAAAAATACAAAAGTACGTCGTCAAAGTGTTATAGCGACGTCTAGCTATTTCAAGCCTTGAAGCGTAGTTGATTTTCCCATGCGCCTTTCACTTCATGTTCTAATGCTGCTATTTTGTTCCCAACACCACGGGCTAGCAAGATTATATATCAAATGCAACCTCAGGGAGGGATGAAAGGTGGAAATAAGCATTAGTATGGAAACGACGATGTCTCTTCTCGTATTAAGTTTAACTAATTTCTTCGTCTAAAATATCGGTATCCAAATAAGTTTTCTGCGCATAAAAGAACTTCGCATCCTCGCGATCGTAGCCGTTCAGTAGCTTACAGACGACTGAATTCCACCGGGCAAATTTCTTGATTGTTATTCATCGGACCGAATTCCAAAGGAAGAAATAAGTCGTTACAAGAATTACTGACCAGCAGAATTCCTTCTACGCACTTTCTCATTCCTTCCTTCATATAACTGTAGAACACGACAAAGACCACTCGTCATGTTCATCGTATATCCAACACAACACGTCATGTTGCAATATTCACTCGCATGTGAAATGACAGCCCTAGCGTGAGACCTCGGGTACAGCCAAAGTAATTGGTAGCTTAAGAGTAAAAGTGTGTACTTTTGTTTCATACGGGCGAGGCGATCGGCCACAGATGTGTCTTTCTCCATCTTGACATCCTTGGTACCAAAACTATAGTTGGAAAGGGCGTACACGTTCACGACGGGCCCCGAAAGCATTGTCATGGAGCCGTTACGAAAATTTCCGAGGCAAGGAAAGGTCTAGGAAGCTTGCAACATCTGCGGGGGCCGAGCTCTCGACAGAATATGGTCGTGTTTTTCTCCAACCGTGATTTCTTTTCAGCATCAAAACTTCTGTGAATCACCGACGTAGCTGTGAGCCAATCTTTCACTCAGAGATGGACGGACTGTTAAAAGAAGCCTCCCACTGCTCCGTGAGCTTGTGTTTGCAGGAAGAGCAGTGCACAGACATCAAAACTGCACTTTCTAGAATGATCAACCAACATCAACAACAATTCAGAGATTGAAGAGTTGCTTCTTTGAGGTAATCGTCGTGGAGATAAAGAAAACATTCGGCGTCCCTGAACTTGTCTTTCCAGATTTGAGCTCAATCCAAAGCTCAAATTCGATTGGAAGAAGCTTCAAGAAGACACTGTCTCCTCTCTAGAACTTTACAGCTTAGTGCAAATTCCATGGAATTTTGCATATTTGAAACGTGTGAGGAGGAAAACCTTAAGAACAAGGTAGATTAGTTTACAAATAGGGCCCAAGGGGGTTATTAATTAATTTATGGGGCCGCAACTGGTAATTAACCTAAGGTCCTAAGGCATATGTCTCTTCGGTGTCTGTGGCTTCTTTGAGACTCTTCCAAATCGAGAAACTTCTCTCCCTACCTTATAACAGGAAGGGGAGGTGGTAGAGTAGAGGCAGGGGAACTGTGAAGCCTTCCTGGAGGTGGTAGAGTAGAGGCAAGGGAACTCTGAAGCCCTCCCAATACAAGGAGGAAGAATGGAAGGAGGGAAAGAGAGGAGAGGGAAGGAGGAAGCACGGAGTGGCGGAGTGGGAAGAAGGAAGGAGGAGGGAGAGGAGGAGGAGGAGTGGGGAGAAAGAGAGAGCGAAGGAGGGGGGAAGGATGACATCGGGAGAGAGCAAAGGTTAAATCCTACAATGGAGGAGGACAGTGGAGGAGGAGAAGTGGGGAGGGAGTGAAGGAGGACAGCGAGAGAAGAAAGCCGCACAGAATAATAAGTTAATTGGCCAATAGATTAGCTTAATCGAGAATGAGGGGGGGCGTGAGCAATTAATTATTAGAAATGGACCAAGGAGCAATTAGTCATTATAAGGTGCGTTAGTGATTCAAGTTTTTTTTTTAATCTCACGGGTGTAATGGCCAGGCTTGGTGGTAGAACGTGTGTGTGAGTGTGGTCTGGGTGTGTGTTCGTTGACCACCCGCCAAGCTCCCTATGGCCACTGATCTAGGCAATCTATCCTAGTTAGGGACCCGATGAGGTTAGAGTGATGTGAGGGGAAAAAAATTAAGCAAGATGAATTACATTCATTAGGCCTATAGAGATGGGATATCTATGTTTGTATAAATGAGTGAACGGTCTGTCCAGTAAATGAAGTTTGTGATCTTGTGGTTTATTTGTCCAAATATGGTCTATAGTAGAACCATGTATTGTAGTTGGTTGTTGGATCAATTGCGTCATGTTCCACTTGGACATGAATGTGGCGAGTTCTTTTGTTCTATTGTTTGAATTGCAATAGTTGATGTTGAAGTCTCTGATAATTGTTATTTTTGTGGATTTTTGTATATCGGTTAGGAGTGTATGAAGGCACGAGTTAAGTGTTTTGGTTGATGTTGAAGAGGGAATTGTATACATTGATGATAGCAATTTCTTCATTTATTTTAGTTGAGAAAATTACTAGTAGGCATTCACAATGACGTTTTTGGATATATTGTTCTCTTATTAAATGGGTGTCTTTTTTGTAACATGTTGCGATTCCAATGCCATTTGTTCTTTGCAAACATGTGAAGTCTGGCAAGTGGAGGATTTTGGAGGAGTTGTTATGCAATTCTTGAAAACAAAGTATTGATGCATTTAGTAGACTTTTGTCATTAATTATATCTTGAAAGTGTGATTTTAGAGCTCTAGTATTGAGTGATTGCAATGCTATGTGTTTATTATTATGGTTGGAGAAGTCTATTTGTTTTGTATTCCATAATCTCTGATTTTTCAAGCGCTCAATTTCTTTGAGAACATTAGGATCTACTTTGATGTTCTTGTTTTCTATGGGATTGATGATGAACAAATTTTGAGGGTTGCATACGCAAGAGAGGGCTGTGTATGCAAGGCCATGGGATTTGATTGAAGAGGGATCAAATGCTAGTGAGTCCATGGACAAGCCCTAAGAATGGTGGATTGTCCTTGCAGCTGCTGGTTGTATCGAAAATTGTGTTCAAGAGACTGTATTCAAGTGGTCTAAAATTCACGAGTGATCAGATGTATTGGTGTCCAAGTGGATGGGATATTGTCATTGTAGATATGTTTGTTGTTGAGACGTGCCATTTTGCCGATGAGTTGAAGAGGACCCAAAGAACATGCGGCTCTTTATTTTCACTTGAGTCTTTGAATATTCCATCTGCACTGTTGACCAAGCCATCTAAAATGTCCAAATTCCTCGAGCATATTTTGGCTATCATTTCAAGCTTCGAGTGCAATAATTTGTGCAATGCACTTGTGTTTTTTGGGTCAGCTAGTATTGCTACTTTTTTGCTTCATGTTTTGTGTTTTTTATTAGTTGCCCGAATGATGTATGGACATGTTGTTAGCAATTCAAATACTTCTTTGTTGTGAATGTCTTTTGCTGCATTCGTGTAGAAAAGGTGAGGTATGTCTTGTTTTTGCAAAGGCTTGCGAAAGTAATTTCTATTTATGTATGTTATGTCATCTACAGTGTGTTTTCCCACTCTTATTTTGTTTAGCACTTGTATATATTGTTGATTTGTTTGATGCATAGTTGTGGTTAGCTCATAGAGGAGTACATTTTCTTCCCAATAGGTAGAAACTTTTGAATTGTTTGTTAATTTTCCATAAAAATCCATGAATCTTTTGTGGGGCTAGCTTGGCATAGGTCTCCACACAACAGTATGTCTACTCCCCAAATGGTTGCATGTGGTTGTGTTTGATCTCTCTAAGGCGCATATCTACACCAACAAGCGTGCTATAACTGATTAGAGAGACTTCGTCGAAGACCACTAGTTGGAGGTCTTTGTAAAGTTGCGATAGTTCTTGGAGCTTCTCTGCTGAGAGGCTTGTGTAGTGGGATGCCATTGGAGGCAAATGGAGAGTTAAGTTAATAGTCCTCCAATAGTAAAGACTGCCTTCCCAGGTAAGCAAGCAACAAAACTTTCAGTAAATCAATGCTCGTTGTTTGTCTGTGTGAGTAATACCTTAGAAGTGCTTGGACAATGACTAGTAATGTGAAAGTTTTCCATGTGCCTACGTTGCCAATCAAGAAAAAATGTATCTTGTTTTGTGGTTCCACTCTTTTTTTAGCAAGAGGTCATTCATCACAATTAGTTGTTGTAATGTGGTGTAATGCTCATTTTGCGGAAGTAGTTTATATGTTAAGAGAAGTGATTTTGGTGTTGAGTTTGTCTTTTTGTTTTTGGCATACCAATGGCAATGTTATACATATTCAAACTTTGTACATGGGATTGGTTTGAGGTGATTGTAGTATTAGACACATTTGTATTATTCAAGACAGTGATTTACTAATTTTGTGCCTTATTTTTGTCTATTATTTATTTGTTATCGTTGTCTATTATTTATTTGTTATCGTTGTATTTATCATGCCATGTAATATGTAACCCATCAAGAGCTGGTTCGACCATGTGGTATGGCAGGAATAAAGTGCATAGCTCTCTATAGTTGTTCTCAAGACCACCGTTTGCGGTGTAGTTGTTGTACTGTATAACTCTTTCTTTTTGCGCTTTTTTGGGGTCGTTGTGCTAAGAGGGTGTATTGACTGGCAAAGCTTGCTAGGCAAATCTAGTGTAGGTGCTTCAAATATTTAGTAATGATATCATCGAAGAAAATATTTGTACTATTTGGGTCTAATTGCTCTAGTTGTTATCATCGCTTCAATAGCAACGTACATTTTTCTGGTGGACTTGTGTTGATGTATTGAAAGCGCCTAGACGATGTTGAAAGAGGCAATGACAAAGATAGGTAAACTACTTGTTGGGAACTTATGTGTTGAGTGTTTAAAATTGCATTGCCTATTCGTTTGATACATTCGTTGGGTTGAGCATTTGTTGCCATACTTTGTGACATAGCTGCTTTAATTGCTTCTGTAGTCTCTTTATCTATTTTAATCATGTACGATGTACAATACGCAGCAGCCCCATGTGGATTTAGTATGAATTGCACATCAGTGTTTGCTCCCCATAAATTAGACAACGTTGGATTGAAGTTATTTGTATATATGTCTTTAGGATCTGTTCTCAAGAATATTGTGGGTTGTGAAATAGAAGAACGTAGGCTTTGAATGTATACGTGTTGTGATAGTTTTATAGTTGCCAAGAAGGAAGTATACTCTAGTGACAATGTTGCATCTTCTAGTAGGATTGACTTGATTGTCTTCATGTTCTTTTGTAAAGTCTCATTATCTGAATCAAGCTGTAATGGAGTTAGAATCTTTGTTGTGCTCATTGGAGGTCTCGGAAAACCAAATCTGCATTGCTTTTGTCTTTTGTAGCAAGTTTTGCAATGTTTGTATACTTGAATATCCTTGTGTGCAAATGGAAAGAAAGAGATGTTTGTACTTATGTTTTTATCCACAAAAGCTTCAATTTCTTCCTTTGGTGAAATTCCAAAGATTGGTGCATTGTCGATCCATAGGAGGCTGTGGTCATGTTGGCTTTCGCTATTTTGGAACTCTTTGACAAAAAAGAAGTCATTCATTTTCCCGACAATGGATGGATCATTACGAAGCAATGTTTTAAGAGCTTGAAATTTGTGCACATAATATCTTGCTGTAGAAACTGGGTCTGATCGGATAAGGTTTCTAACCTCATTGTTTGAATTGCTTTGGTATGAGGTATTAGAATTTGGGTTTAGTTTCTTAAGGCGGGGGTTCCAAAGTCTCTTTGTAGATGACAATGTGATGAAAAAAGTTGGGGTTCCCAATTACCTTACCATTGCAAAAAGATTTTTTTGGAGATAGTATTTGTAGTCTGTTGATGTACGAAGGTGTGCGAAGTCACGTTAACCTATATTCGATTGCAAAATTTTCTCTATGTTAGTATCTATTAAAGCATCTTTTGCTTGGAGTACCTCCCTTGTGGTTGGCCTTTGCGCATGTGGACCCAAGATGAAGAAAGTATTTGTTTGACGAAGATTTTCATTGTTTTGAAGAAAATCGTATGTCCACATTCATTAATTCCCACTTTGCTATGGTTTGGTAGGACGTACCTTCAGGAACATTGTATGCTCGAGCATTGCCAAAGAAGAGTTTTGGATATGCAAGCTCTTCACAAAATTTGTCTTTGCAAATGCCTAGTGGCGAGAAACCTTCAAATGGAGCAACAGCAATTGTTTGGTTTTCATAGTCAACAACTTGTTGACTATTGTATATGTCGTGAACTAAAGTGTCAGTTAGAAGCTCATCCTCTACAATATTGTTGGGATTGAGTTCTATTTGATCATTGATTGCTTGTACACTTTGAATATATCTTACATGTTGTTCCCAAAGATTGTTTATGCATACATTGTATTGTTTGTATAGTGGTGTATCCAACAATTCTCTTAGGGAAAGCATTGCAAGTGTTGGATGAACAATGCCATTCATGTAGCTATGTTGGTATGATAATTTTCGTTTGATTGCTATGGCAATTGTGTCATTTTCATCCAAGAAACGTGGTAGAACTTGCTGTGCTTTGCCAACATCAGCAAAAACATTGACAACACTTCCATGAAGGCCAAATTGCCCTTCGTATGCTCATTCTCTAATTTGAGCAAATGGAATTCTGATAGCAAACAAAGCATGCTTCAATATCATTTAGCTTTTTAGTGTAAGTCTTCATGTCTACCATTTTCATATTCTTTCTAGAGAGCATGGGTATTTTGTCGTTCTTGATGTCTTTGTAGCATAGAGTACATAGAAAACCTTTACTAGATTCAGATGTTGATTCGTGTATTCCATTAGCTACAAGGAAAATAGCCATGTCCTCCTTTAGTTTTTTAAATTTTGCACAAAGTGTTAACATCCCACAACAAATGCATGGAAAACTAGGGGAATCGAGGGCCTTCTTTTCATATTTTTGCACACGAGATATTATTGTTCTTTTTCTCTTTAGGTGTTTACCTTGTTCTTGAGTAGGCTCCATTGTTGTGTTATTTTGTTCAAGGCCAAGATTTTGTTGAAGTATTACTCTTCTCATCTTGTATATTTTGTTCAAAGCATTTTGCGTTGTATAATTTGTATTAGAAGAACGCTGAAGAAAAAAAGAAGCTATTTTTTTTGCAGGTGAACTTGGAAATTGCTAAATCAGGTCATGCAAACAGAGGTCATCATCTTTACTCCATATGTTGTAAGCACATTTACCTTGTAAATGTTTCAATGGAGTAATTGTGCAAGGATAAGGTGATTCATCAAGCAATAATTCTTTGACATCACTTTATTTCTTATTGCCTATTGCTATCTTTGTCAACAATTTGCTTTTATTGAAGACTAGTAAAAGAAAAGAAGACTTGAAAACGGCATGCAAATGTTCAAGTATGTCTACCACCAATGCATGAGAAGTAGAAGAATTTTCTACTAAATTTTGGATTGTTTCTATTGACACTCTTGTTGTTTTTGCAATCATTGCAAATGTATGCCATGGATTGTTTCTTGTCTCAAATGTAGCAACAATGTTTTCAAATAGAAGTGTTAGCAATTGTTGGTATGTTATGCTGGGGAAGAACTCTAGGAGCAAGGTAACCTCCCCGTTTGACTCTATAAGTGCCATGAAAGAACCCCCTTTAGGTTCGAAACTCTTGTTATCCAAATACATAACAACACCTTCTTCATTAAACTCTTGGACTAGCTGGGTGAGGGTGCTTTTTCGTTCTTTAACAAAAGATAGCTATAACAACAAAGAAGGAAACAACCACAAAAGTTAGACAATTTTTTAGCTCAAACAAAAGACTATGGAAATGAATTGCTAGTGTCTAAACTTACTACTGCTCTATCTTCGTCTCGAGGCCCATCTGCAACTATAATTTGATCCACCATACCACTTACAACCTTTATTATGATAATTGCAACAGTTCTCATAACATTGGAAACATTTAACTTGCCAAAATTTATATTTGCAACTGCCCAAGGAACATATGTGCAAAGAGAATGATGTAGCAACAAGCGAAGATTCCCCTCAAATGGTTCCCCCCTAATGATGCAAGTGGTTGCATCAACAAGTAGATAGAGTTTTGATGTTCCGCCTTTTGTTGGTCCTCTTGCAACTACAGATGCCCCCTCTACTCTATAAAATTCTCCAATTTGTAAAAAATTTACAAATTGATGGATATAAGTTGAAGAAATGAGCAAAGTAACGGTATGAGAACAAAATTTGTCGGTGAAGTCTCCTTTGAGGAATGTAGGATATTTGGGCTTTATAACTTTGTAAGTACCATATTTGCAAAGTAGTTTGCCCTCAAAATAAAATCTATTTGGTGTACAATCTGAGAGGTGGCTTATCCGTAGGGATACTAGAGAATTTCCCCCTCCCACAAAGTTGTCTTTGGATGGAACTATGGATTTGGCATTGGATGGGCAATTATGTGGTGAAAATTGCATGTTCTTGAAATCATTAACTCCATTGTATGAGTTCACTTCGTTATTTTCTTTGGAGAGGTGCTTGCTCATTGTCAATACAAATCGAAGTTGAAGTAAGATTAAAGATTGCTATAATGAATATCAAGACAAAATTTTATAGTAAAGTCCAATACTTATCAAAATGATATCCATTTGTCTTATGCATTCAATAGTAGAATTTTAGAAAAACATAGCTTTATATATTAGAATGTATTTCAATTGACATGTATTGAATAGTTAAGAAAACAACATAGGTTATTCAAAATTACACTATTCAACCTCTTTAGTTAATTTACAAGCATAGAAATTATATATTTCAAGCATAGTTTCTTACATTCCAAAGTCATTAAATATCAAGCATAATTTCTTACATTCCAAAGTTATTAAATCAACAATAATACTTTAAATAATAATACAAAGTTTGTAAAAATACTTTCTTAGTACTTGCAACAACCTTGAAATCTCAATGAAATAATAACATTTGCAAGTTATTCCCCAACTAATCCGACTCAATGTTTATAACTTCACTTGCAACTTTTCTTGGTGGGGATTTATTTCCAAGAGAGGGGTCCACATGAATAGTTTTATGTGAGTGTCGCACATAAGAAGTGATTGTTGATATAAAATTAACGTACTCCAGATTTTCTCGTACGAGCTTCTTCACTGGATTCAAAAGAAAGTGAAAACAATCAAAAAATGTAATTCAAAAGACAAATGCGAAAATCAAAGAAGAAAGGTTTACCTTGGGCATACGCCTCTTGGGCAACCTCATGAAAAGAATTTTTCAACGAGCGGCATGGTGTTTTCCTAATTGGACAACCCTTTTAGTCCAACCATCACAACACTTGATAGGATAGCAACACAGATTTAGCCTTCTTTCCCCAATAGTATGGCATCATTTGAGCATACGCCTATCTTCCTAGAGGTTTCTCCTACTCCCCATCCCATGTCTCCCCTAAAAAATATTTTGAGAAATTCATTTCTCTTCACCAATAAGTCTCCTAGCCAAACCCTACTCAACCCCTCTTTTATTTACCCCCAATCTATATGCGTAAGGAACGGTGCTTGTCAACACAACACTGATTTAGAGTTGGAATACATAGAGAATATAAATATAGTTTCCCTCTCCATCAAGGAAAATAGCTCACAAATCTATGTAATACCAATAGTTGGTGGTGACTTGGAAAAGAAGAAGATCATCCACATTATGGTTGGAGATTATTACATATAAAGAACCAATTCAAGTAGAGCCACTGAAGAGAAGCATTAAGAAAACATTGATGAAAGTCCACTATACAAAGCACATAGCTCAAGAGGAGGATGAGTCATCAGAGAAAGAGTAATCATGAGACCACGTGCCATAGAATCCTAGGTGTGACCATAAGACAAAGGTTCTCGCAAGCGTAGACCTAAAATATAATGCATGCACATATTTTTTTTGATAATTTATTATACTCAAAGAGGAGACCATTTTGAACTAAACAAATGAACTTTTTGTTATAATAATTCATGTCCCTCAAGATTTGTGGGCTCATCTCTAATTGCAAACATTGAATTCAACCGGTGGATTGTAGTATTACAAAATTCATCCAAAAGTAGCACTATTCATATCTTCCTACTTAGAATAATTGACATTAAAAAATCAAAGCGATTTGGCTGAATTTTTCTATGCATCAATAAACTTTTAGCATGAACACGAGAAGATGACCTGGTGAACAATCTCTCTAAGAGATTAGGATGTACCAAATTTTTGTGGACAACCTCATCCCTTGTGCCTCTTTCTAGTGTGTGGCATATGAAATAGAACAATAATACAAAGACATGTGCAGTTTAGTATGTGTGCTTTCTGAAGACTCAAGTTTTTGTGCTATCCATGTAAAGAGAATCACTATGCAAGGGAATAGCACGTGTGGCACCTCTAATTAGATCCCTCTCGTATATTTTTTTGTGTGTTTATTTAATTTTAATCCTCTTTTTATGTAAACAATTCATGAAATACAAGAAAGTCTTCATAGTCTCTCCATTTATTTTCTAAATTTTGGTTTCAAACATTTATCTATGTCGACCTTGATCCATGTTGCAATTTCAAGTGAAAATTTCCACTTTGCATGATCAAGATAAAGGAGTCTCGCTTTAGCATAGGAGGAAAACTTGATTGAGGTGGTAATTTATGCAAGAAAGCATAAGTTTCTTGCTATAGTGTGACTTTGGACCTTTTCATCTTGTTACATGAAATCCCTTCGATCAACTTTGCCTTCTGTGTTCACCAATGTGAGATTCCTTCTAGATTTCTCAAGAATTGAGGTTGCAGTCTTAAGAACTAGTCAGGAGCTATATTAGAAAATCTATTACATTGGTAAGTAATTGCATTTTATTTAGTAAAACTTAATTTGATAAGAGACATTATGTGCAACTTCTCAGCATTGGATTCTATCAAATGTGGTGCATTGTAGCAGTGTGAGGGAATCTCACTTTGGTGCAGAAGGCAAAGCTGATGGGGGTGCGATTTTATGTAAGTCAATGTTATTTTGTCTACAACACAAATTTAGGCATTTACAAGGTGTTTGGAGGCGCAAATTTGCGTTATACAAAAAAATGATGTTTTTTTGCATATAATCCTACCCTGATCGACTTTGCCTACTACACCAAGAGTAAGATTCCTTCCAAAAAGTTTAGACATTTGATGATGGAGTAATGAAAACTATTCAATTATTGCATTAGTTTTCTTATATTGCATAATGATTTTATTTAAGTTAAGAATTCTTTAGAAACATTCAAAACCACAATGGACAATGAAAAAGGGAAGTGGTTTTGTTTATAAGGTCTATTACATTTCAATAATGAACCATAAATAAATGAAAAATAGCAATTCCAATTCTGCGTCTAGAAATGACAAGAGATTGGTCAAAAGGGGATCCATGCATTGATTAAAGTATTACAAGGAGGCTTCATAGTCTATCTATCTTCTTGCTATTACCATAGTATCCAAAATATGGGTTTTTGAATCCTCGAGTATGGTCTAATATCTAATTCTCTTAGCAATAGTAGTAGGAGTGGCTCCTTTGGCAACAATAATAGGAGCGGCTTCTTTGGCAGCAAAAGACATGGCTATTTTTGAAAGTGCCATGCCATGTATGTTAGAGGCAAATGCATTTAGGACAGTGAAGCAGATGACCAAAATCACTTTGTCAACATTATGCCCAAATCACTCATGATAGTGTCTTACACTTGAGCAACTCCGTTGTCCCATGTCATAATATTTTTTTGTGGAATACCACAATGATGCCTATGGATATAAGATCGTTGTAGTGTGCCACCACATGATTTTAACAAAAGGACTTGTGAACTGACCCTTTGAGATGAAAATCCGTCAATCTCAAAGGCATCTTACAATAGTTTAAGCTTAAATTTCAAGACTAATTGAAATGCAAATAACAATCTTACAAAAGGTATGTGTAGTTGCTTGCTAGCACATCAGCATCCTATTTTTGGAATTTTCTTCTTTGATTTAGATAGTCCTCTTGATTACATCCTATCTTGTGCAAGAGGTTGAAGCTTCTTTGATATGTGGTACATCTAGAGTAAGCTAAATGTTGAGGGATCTACATATGTAAATGTTCCTAGTGTTATAACAATAAGTTGTTCCATGTCTTGCTCTTGTGATACCAGAAATCCAAGACCTTTGACACTAGTGTCACACTCACACACATAGAAAGGGTTTGGCATAGATTAAAACAATCCCAACGAAAGCACCTCATCCTCCCTCATGTTTTTTATGAAAATGGGGGCTCTATCCTAGTTCCTTGTGCTAAATGCAAGCTTGTCAGGACTAGTTTGGACAATTGCAAGGCCTCCATTGCTTGTCCCCTCCATTTCTTGGTCAACCGGCTCTTCCATGTAGAGGTGAAAGTTAGCTTAAAGGACTAGGATCTCTAAAGAATGGTTAGAGGAAGCGTATGGGGATGAAAGCTCTCCATCTTATTGGCCTTCTTAAAGAAGGAAAATGAATGTCATTACCCAAGAGAGGGACCTAGTGCATATGTTCTCTATGAACCCTAAGCCTATAAGGACATCAATATCAACTTTTATATAATAGTAGTCTAGAGGATTACTAGCAAAACGATCAAGACGCTCACAAAATAAGGCTCCTCATTGTACAAAAGGTAAGGTAATCAAAGGGAAACATCGCTTTGTAGACTCAAGTAGATATGCAGAATCCTTACTACACTAGTGCATGTACTTGATCAGATCATGGAAGTCATATTTTTCTCCTTGGTATGTTCCTAGGACATCTAAGGTCTTGCAAAACAAGGGGAAAAACTCATCCTCCCTACAGGAGGAGAGCATGGATGTCACCTTTGTGCATATTAAAGTGATCGAATAGGAGCTCAAGACTATGGCAAGGTTGCGAATTCATACTTCCTTCATCGTCAATTGCATGCTCTTGTTGTGCAACACATGAGTAGATAGTCCTTTGCTGTTGCTCATATTGACCAAAATATAGCCGCGATCCTTCTAGCCTGGATTCATGTCGTCTTTGTAAGTTTCTTTAAACTACGCGAGACTCTAAAATCAAGATAGCGCACAAAGAAAAGATGGTTTGAACCTATTGGAAGCACTAGGACTTTTCCCCATGTGTCTTTCTATGCGGCATCGAAGTCTTAACGACATTGTTCGCTAGATCCTTCTCTTATTCCGGTTCATTGAAGCCAATGCGTAGCAAAATGAGGATTCCGGAGCTGTAAACTACGTTTCCAAAGCCCCGCTTGCTTCAAGCAACCCATCCCATCGGAAGCCAACTACATAAAAACATTTAGTGGATAGTTGCAATTGATATATATATATATATAGACAAAGAGAGAGAGAGAGAGAGAGAGAGAGAGAGAGTCTATTGATGTCCAAGGCGATCAAGGACACACAACAACACGAACCAAATCCTTGACCACCAACACAAAGAGAGACAAAGACAGAGACAGAGACAGAGAATGAGAGAATGAAAAGCGTTATTTCAGTTCTCGTAAGCGTACATATGAGTGACTTTTCCATGGTACTTTAAATGGTTCTTTGTATTTCAAAGTTCAAGAGTTACGATGGTTAACTAAACCTTCCTATTTTCAATGAAGCTTATGCAAGTATTCTAATATGTACAAGAATTCTTTCTATGATTTTTCATTGCTCTCATGTAATTGATCCAATATACTCCATACATTCAAGACTTTTTATTAGTGTGTATTGGGAGTGTACCATAGTTCCAAATTACATGTTCTTTTTTGTGAGCCCCACTTTGTAACAACAGCAACTACTAGACTACTAATCTGTCACTTAAACTAGCAAAAAGAACAGAAAAGATAGAGGGGTAGGGTTAGAGACACTCTCACGTGAGAGGGCATGGACTTGCAGCTCCATGGGCTGGCTAGCCATTGCTAGGGGATCCTTCTTGGGATTGACTCAATCACCAAAGGGAGTAGACTCCAATTTATATTATGATCAAAAGGTACTTGGAAGTACAGCTGAAGCCCCTTTTTATATTATGGGAAAGTGGGCCAGCAACACTAAATGCTTATGGGATAACTCCCAAGGGCTGCCACATGGCATTACATGATTTAAAGTAGCATTTACAAAAGGAAATAGTAGTTTCCTACTAAAATAGAGCTAACTACTAAGCTGGAAGTAACTACTGTTACAATCCCCTCCTGCTTACAAAAATTTTGCCCTCAAAATGAAGACAAATAGTACAACTGAAATGGAAAGAAGGGTAGGAATATTCTAGCCTGGTATGAGCAAGTAGGCATAGACTCAATCCATAAGATGTAGATGCTCCTGCAAAATGCTATCTGGCTGCCATGTAGCCTCCTCCTCAGGCAGGTCTTTCCATTTGATGAGATACTCCACCATGGCTTTATTTCTGAGTACCTTGTCTCTATAGCCCAAGATCTTTTCTAGAATATACTCAATTTGACTTGATTCATCCTGGGAGGCAAATCTGCTCCAACTGGAATGGATGGGCCCACATACCTCTTGAGTAGAGAACATGAAATACATTATGAATCTTGGTTGTGGCTGGTAAGCTGAGTTTATAGGCTAAGCCTCCCACCTTCTTAAAGGCTGTAGGATGGCTGGGTGGAATTGTAACAAAATTCTGCTAAACACAACCATGTATCCCAAGACTTGTGTCTCAAAGCAGAAGTGTCTCAGTATTCCTCTACCCACTTGTTTACTCTCTCTGACTAGCCATCTGTTTGGGGATGATATGCTGTACTACGGTCAACTTTGATACAATTTGAGAGAAGAACTATTTCCAAAAACCACTCATGAATTTTGCATCCCTATCACTGACAATCTTTTGTGGAAGGCCATGCAACTTGAAGATATACTCCACAAACTGATTGGCCACGTGTGAAGAAGAATAAGTGGTCTTCGTAGAAATAAAGTGAGCTATCTTGGTCATTCTATCCACTACCACCAGAATACTATTCCATCCCTTCACTGTTGTGGGCAGTCCTGTGATAAAATGCATGCTGATGTGTGTCCACTTACCCTCAGGAATGGGTAGGGGATTTAATAGGCCAGCAGGATGAGTGTTCTCAGTTCTATTTTGCTAGCATTGCTCACAGCTCTTTACATACTGCATTACATCTTTCCACAGACCCTTCCAATAGAAGTTTTTTTAACCCTTTCATAGGTCTTATCTAGCCCAATATGTCCTACCATAGGTGAGCTATGAAACTCAGCCAAGGTCTGATTTTTGAATGAGGAATGAGGGACCAAATAAACTCTATCCAAGTACCCTAGCAATCCATTTCTTAAGGCATATTGTGGATAATCCAAACATTGAGGGTCCTGAAGTGCCATGAAAATATCAGCAGATTCCGGATGCTCGATATATTCCTCATGGATGACATTAATCCAATCCTTGTAGAGGGTGGTGACTGCATAACATTGACAACACCAAAGCCAAGACAAAGCATCAGCTACCACATTTTCTTTTCCCTTCTTATACTCAATGTCAAGGTCATAGCCTTGCACAAATGCTAACCATCTCCTTTGCTTTGGGGTAAGAGTACTTTGTGATAGGAAATACCTGGAGGATCTATGATCAATTTTGACCTTGAAGTGGCTGCCATATAACTAATGGTGCCATTTCTTGATAGCATTATCAATGGCAAGCATCTCCTTGTCATGTGTAGGAAAAATAAATTCCTTGTCACTCAGCTTCCTACTCTCATAGGCAATAACTCCATGACCCTGTTTTAGAACAGACCCTATGCCCCTACCACTAGCATCAGCGTCAATAAAGAAAGGCTTTGAAAATTTTGGGCATGTCAAGATAGGTGCTGAAGTGAGAGCTTGAGATCATTGAAAGCTGCTTGGACAGATGAACTCCATGAGAAGGCTCCCTTCTTGAGCAAATCTGTTAAAACTGCAGCTCTCTTGGCATAGTGCCTAATAAATCTTCAGAAAGAAGTCAGACCAAGAAAACCCCTTAACTGAATGAGATTTGAGGGTGTGGGCCATTGCTTTACAACCTGCACTTTTGCTGGATCCACTGAGATACCCTCAGGTGAGATGATGTGATCCACGTACTCCACCCTTTGCACCATGAAAGAGCACTTAGAAGGTTTGGCATATAGCTGGTGCAGCCTAAGAATCTCCAAAACCTTAGCAACATGATGCAAATCTCTTCCTTACTCTTGTTGTATATGAGTATATCATCAAAGAACACAAGTGAAAACTTGAAGAGATAAGGACCCAAAATTTGGTTCATCAAGTACTGAAAGGTAGCTGGGGCATTAGAGAGCCCAAAGGACATCACTTTGAACTCGTAATGTCCTCTTTCAGTTCTAAAGGCAGTTTTACTCTCAACTCCCTCCTTGATCCTTATCCGATGGTGCCCTGACCTGAGGTCTATCTTTGAGAAGTATTTGGCTCCCTTAAGCTCATCCAATAGGTCATCCACTCTAGGGATAGGAAACCTGTTTTTAATTGTCATTTTGTTTAACTCCCTATAGTCAATGCACATTCTGAAAGTCCCATCTTTCTTCTTAACCAATAGAATAGGAGAAGCAAATGGGGATTAAGTAAGGGTAATAAAGCCCCCATTTATTCCTGAATTTGTTTAACCACTTCATCTTTTTCTGCCCTTGACAGCCTGTAGGGAGCTTTCTTGACAGGTTTAGCCCCTTCCTCCAAATAAATGGCATGATCCACTTTCCTTTTTGGTGGTAGACCAGGTGGGGGTTCCCTAAATATGTTCTTATATTGCTGTAGCAAATCCAGCATGTCAACATCTTCAACTTTGAAGTCCTTGTCAGATTTTTGAGTGCTTTCAGCTTCAAGCTTAAGTGCAAATAGACTCACCTCTTTCTTCAAGAGTCTTCTAAGCTGCTTAACAGTGACCAACTGTAATTTCTGAGGATGAATTCCAAATAAACAAACTTCCTTAGACCCATCTTGGAAAGTCATGGTCATCCCTTTGAGATCCATGGTGAACTTACCTAGTGTTCCAAGCCAATCATAGCCAAGAATAATATCTATAGGACCAAGATTTAATGCAAATAAATCCACAGTACAAGAGTATTCTGAAGAGAGCTTCATATCCACATCTTTGCAAATCCTTTGGCTGGTAATGTAGGCTCCATGAGCCACCACCACCTTCAAGTTGTGAGGTAATTCACCACTTGGGAGCTTGAATGATTTAATAGACCTGGAATTTATGAAGCTGTGAGTACTTCCTGTGTCCACAAGTACATAGACATCTCTGCCCTTAACTTGCCCTTTGATTCTAAAAGTAGTAGGTCCACTTATCCACTTAGAGCATTGCTGGAAATGACATTCAATTCTGACCGAGTATCCCATGCCACTTCTTCATCACTAACAGTTCCATTGCCTTCAGCTTCTCTGCTGGGTTCCCAGCAAGCAAAAGGATCCTCAAGATGATAGGACTTGTGCCCATTCCTTGCTGCAGTTGCATCTGAAACTGACTGAGCAGCAAATGGTAGTAAATTCCATGTCCTAGAGCTGTCCATGGCTCTCAACTCACCAAGATTGAGACCCCCAGGATTGAAGACAAAGTTCTCATCCTCTATCTCATCATCTCTTGGAGCTTCTTGACCACAATCATGGTACTCTTCAGGTTCCTCATACTCCTCCTCAGATTCAAAAACCTTAATGATCATGCTTAGCTTACCTAAGGCTGACTTTGCCTTGCATGATTTGTTGTGATCAACGCTCCACTTTTCTCCACACCTAAAGCATATTCCCTTCTTTCTCCTCTCATCCATTAGTGATTGGGGAAACTGTTTTTGAACCTCCCTCCTGCCCTTGTCAAGGGTCTAGATATCTTCCATCAGCTTTGGACTCTTTGGCAACAGGAGTAGTCTTCGAAGCATTGAGGGTAGGATATTTGGGAATTGTTTTACCTAGTACACCATAAGCTGAGGCTGATTGAGGAGGCTTATACCCCATTTGAGGTTTCTGCTCACCCATAGACTTCCTCACACGATAATCCATTGTACTTGGCTTCTGGAAAGTGCCTATCCCAATGACCTTCTCCCTTGGATTATACTTGGGCTTATACAATTCTGCCAGTTGCATGGCTTCCTCCAATGACTTGGGTCTAGAGGCCATCACATCAGAAGCAATAGAGGATTGAAGCCCATGAAAAACCTAATCATTCTCTGTTTTTCATATATCCCTCTCACAAACAGGGAAAGCTTCCAAAACTATTTTATATAGTGCCTAACTGATCCATTTTGAACCAAATCATACAATTGACACAAGTATTGATTTACAACCAAAGGAGAGAGAAAGGTGACGACCATTTCCTGTTTGAACTCCTCCCATGTGGCCATAGGTAGTCTAAGTCCCCCTTCCACTTCTTGTAAGTAGTGCCTCCACCATGTGTGGGCATAGTCCTCTAAATGTAGGACTGCGAATTGAAGTTTGGCGGCATCAGTTCTGGGGCTCAACTTCCAACTTGCTTAGCCACTCATAAAGCTCATTGGTGAGGTGGACTCTCCCTTAAATTTCAGCAGCACTATTTTGTCCTTGTAGTCCTTGCCCATACTAGAACCTTGCTCCATTTCTTTTTGAATATCAACCTGAGTGGTCTTCACAAACTGAGTGAAAGACATAGCCTCTTTAACATCTGAATCTAACTGATTATAAGCCATCAACTGTTGTGTCCCAATTTCACCTCTCTTAAGTGACACTTGGTACACCTTCTGGAATTAACACATGAGCTGGACTTGTTATTGTAGTACCTGACAGATTTGCATTCCATGGGAGCACATGATAGGAAGGTTGTTGTGGATGAGATCTTCTAGCCTCTGCCATAATCCACCTTTTCCTGAGTTCAAAACACCCTGATTTGGTTCCATAACCTTCTTGGGAACATCCTCCCTTAGGATGTCCTTCCCTCTAGGTTCAGCTCTATTCCTCACTTGATTCACATCACTCCTCATATTTCTTAGCTGAGTGAAAGCATAGTCAAACTTAGTCTTGGATTCTCTTTCCACATCATCAAATTTATGCTCCAACATTACATTGAGCTGCCCAACCAGATAGCTTTTGCTGCTAATCCACAAGATGTTGCATCATTTTATTTTTCTTCTCCATAATACTTTGATGTTGCTGCAGCATTGTAGCCAGAAATCCTTCAAGCCTGGAAAGAGGAGACTTGAGAGGTGATTGGAAGGTAGACCTTCTTGCCAATTCCTCATCCTCTGGCTCTTGCTCACTAATATGGACTTCATCCCCAAGTTCCAAGGCTCCAACATGCTCTTCTGCCTGCCTCATTAACTGAGCTTCATCATACTCCATCTCAGATCTTAGATCTTGAGATATTTTCCCCCTTCTGGAATTAGATGCAAATTTCTTTGGTGCCATAAGATTTCCTTGGCTAGGCACGATAGAATAGAGTAAATTGGCCTACAAAATCAGAAAGCCCCAAAATTTTCAAAGTATCTGATGGGATAATACAACTGCGCCACCTGTAAGCTGAATTTCGAGTAGATTTCAAGGTAAACGATCTTCAATGGACTCCAAACTTAGTTCATGTGCTCCAGAGGCTGAGGCGACTCCTTGGAAGTAGACGTATCACTATTTGCAACAGGGAAACCCTAATTCAAAGCATAAATGCAAGTACAGCCAGTCAAAAACGTTGATAACTCCCCCACTTGGACTCCAATGTATACCGAACTTTAGGAGCAGCCTGTAGAGCCTAGGGTGACCAGCTTGGTGCAAGAAATACCAAAATCGAAGCAGTAATCAGCTAGATCACAATTTAGGTCAAATTTGCCTGCGCCAATCAGATTTTCGAGCAACTTCCTAGTCAAACCTGCACCATTTCGTGTTTCTTGCACATAGGAGTGACCAGGGAAGCAAGCGCTATCCAATGATGCTAAAAGCCACAAATTTTGAGCACTCTGAAAATTAGGGTCTCTGCACAGTCCGACACGTGGCAGCAGCTGACTGGGACACCTGACCGCGACGAATTTTTGCACAGAAGTAGGGATAGGCCTCAAGATGCCATGCTCCAAGTTTCAGCAAGTTTGGACATGATTTACCCCACAATTTCCCATGAAAAGGGCTCTGATACCAAATGTAACAAGGACAACTACTAGACTACTAATCTATCACTCTCACTAGAACAGAAAAGATAGAGGGGTAGGGTTAGAGACACTCTCACATGGGAGGGCATGGACTTGCAGCTCCATGCACTGGCTAGCCATTGCTAGGGGATCCTTCTTGGGATTGAGTCAATCACCAAAGGGAGTAGACTCCAATTTGTATTCTGATCAAAGGTACCTGGAAGTACAACTGAAGCCCCTTTTTATACTATGGGAAAGTGGGCCAACAACACTAAATGCTTATGGGATAACTCCCAAGGGCTGCCATGTGGCAATACATGATTTAAAGTAGCATTTACAAAACGAAATAGTAGTTTCCTACTAAAATAGAGCTAACTACTAAGCTAGAAGTAACTACTGTTACACACTTCATCGTAACTCACCTTGCTTTTCCAACATGTTACTTTTCGTCTTGAGTGCTACTAATGCCATTGGAAGGCGTGACTTGTCGGCAAATTCGAAGTACCCCCAACATTGCTCATGCAAGATCTAGATAGTGAAGAGAATGCTTGTTGAGTTTGACAAGTTTATTTACTCTCTGATGGCCCCATGATGACACTTTCTATCAACTCAAACGCAACTACGAGAGCCAATAGCATAGAACATGCACATGACGCATGATTTTAAGGCTCTTTGTGTTGGAGAATAGAAGGGAATGAATCACTCAAACCTCCACCCAAGATCTCTCCCACTCTTCTCTACACTCAACTCAGATAACTGATCACAGATGCAATAAACACTCACTCAGAGATAACTTAAACGGAGAGAGAGAAAGAGTATATTCATCCACCGGAAGGTGGGCAGAAACTGGCTCCAAGGGAGCAATACAAAACTCAGCACAGTGCTGAGGAAAACTGATGGAACTCTCTCTGTCAAACTGAACCAGCTCTGAGTGCACAGCACAGCCTAGAAAGGAGGCTTTCTGTCCTGCACTGGATGCCGGAATGACTGAAGGAGTGGGCCTTTTATAGGCACTGCCCAGGCCCTTTAGGTTGACCAACCAGCAGGGTGGGTACCCTGTCTGGTGGCTGGCCAGATTGCCCTAAAAATCCGACCAGGGTTGGCCCTGGTCGGTGGCCCTGGTTGGGCCGCCTGGGCCTGCCACAGGCCCCTATAAAAGGGTGCCCTGTGCAGCCAGTCCATGGGGCTGTAGACGCCTCCAAGGGAGGCACAAGGCCCCCCCTATTTCTCTGCTGTTGCAGGCAGCAACCAGCCCGTGTGCTGGTTGCCTATGATGTCAACCTGGGTCTCTCTCTTTCCCAGCCCTCCTACCTCTCACTGCCCCTTGTCCCCTCAAATCGGGGGCTCACAGGTGGGTGCAGTGAGTTTCTAACACCCCCCCTCAATGTCACAACTGTGGGCCAATCCCCATGCGTTTGATGAGGTGCTCCATCTGTTCTCGAGGGAGTGCCTTCGTGAAGAGGTCGGACAAATTATCGGCAGTCGGGCAATAGATAAGCTCGATCGCGTCATCGATGATGAGCTCACGAACAAAGTGGTAATGAACTTCGATGTGCTTGGTCCACGCATGGTACATTGGATTCTTGGCAATGGCTATGCAACTCTGATTGTCACACATCAGCACTGTTGCGTCCTCCTGACACACGTCCATGTCCTCCAGAATCCACCTCAACCACAGTGTCTCACAAGCTGCTGTACACGCGGCTCTGTAGATGAAAGGGCCACTATGGGTTGCTTCTTACTCAGCCAAGAGACGGCACTAGATGCAAGTAAGAAACAATACCCTGTTGTCGATCTTCTGGTGTAAGCATCACCTGCCCAATCACTGTCACAGAACCCGCCTAGTTCGATGCCTTTGGTGTAGGTGATCCCATATGTGCAAGTACCCTTTAGATACCTCAGCACTCGTAAACCTGCATCCCAATGACTCTTCCTCGGAGAAGCAGAGAACTAGCATAATAGCCCAACTGCATAACAAATATCAGATCGAGTATTGGTAAGGTAAAGCAAACTTCCTACCAATCGTCGGTACAATGCAGTATCGACCGAGTGAGATGTGTCGTGAACACTTAGCTTGAGCCCGACCTCCATGGGAGTTAATGCTGTCATGCAATCCTCCATCTGAAATCTCTTCAGAAGTTCTCTGCAATATTTATCCTGTGAAATGAAGATCCTATCTTTGGCCTGCTTTACTTCAATCCCAAGGAAGTAATGTAATAACCCAAGGTCAGTCATCTCAAACTCAAACATGAGTAGCTCCTTGACCTGTGAAATCTTCTTGACATGATCACCTGTCAAGATAAGATCATCAACATGGAGGATGAGTACCAGTCACAATCCCTTCTCAATGAACAAGTAAAGGTTTGCCTCAGAAGGACTCCAACATAGCCCTATCTTCTGAAAGAATACATCAATCCTTTGGTACCAAGTTCTGGGGGCATGTTTCAGCCCGTATAACGCCTTCTTCAACCTGCAGACCTTTAATGGGGACCCTAGATCTTGAAAGCCCGGTGGCTGCTCCACGTATACCTCCTCCTCCAGGGTTCCATTAAGGAATGCGGACTTCACATCCATTTGAAAAATAGGCCGATGGAATTGGGCAGCAAGAGCAATCACTGTCCGGATAGTAACCATGCGGGCTATGGGAGCAAAAGTTTCATCAAAATCCAAGCCTTCAGTTTGAGCAAAACCTTTGACCACTAACCTTGCTTTATACTTATCCAAGCTACCGTCTGATTGGTATTTAAGTTTGTATACCCACTTAGTGCCGATGACTTTCCATCGCGGGGGTCTGGCCACTAAGTCCCAGGTATTGTTCTTCAGATAGCATCCATCTCTGCCTTCATGGCAGCCTGCCATGGATTGTCCTTCGCCTCCTCGAAGGTCCTTGGCTCGTCAAGCTGAGCCACCAATGCAAAATTCACGAATGGGATCTTTTGAAGACGTTGAGACCGCTGCAATCCGAAACTGCTAGTCTCAGGTAATTCGGTGACCCAAAACTCTTCCAATGTCCGTAGGTACCATTGGGGCAACTTTTTCTACTTCTCTGTGGGAGGAGGAACTGGAACTTCTTCCGGAACATCCTGCTCTTCCTGAGTATCTTGTGGAACATCAGCTTCTGATTTGGCCACCTCTTGGATGGTCAACCTGGGGCGGGGTGGGTTCAGGGGTTGAACAATCTCATCCTCTTCAATCTGCGGCTCCTCCTGGGGTTCAGGTTCCTTTTCCTCGAAGACAACATCCCGACTGATAAGGATTTGCTTCTTTACTGGGTCGAACAGTCGATAGGCCTTGGATTCTTCGCTATACCCAACAAAGATACATTTTCTGCTCCGGGAATCAAGCTTGGTCATGTCTTCCTTGTACACATGCACCCATGCGTTAGAACCAAAAATGCGAAGATGAGTAATAGAGGGCTTCTTACCATAAAATGCCTCATGTGCAGTCTTGTCCTTGACGGCCTTCGTCTTGGTCCCGTTGAGAATGTGTACGGCTGTATTGATAGCTTCACTCCAATAGGCTTTAGAAAGGTTCCTCCCTCGGAGCATAGCAAGCCCTGTCTCTATGGTGGTTCTATGCTTCCTCTCGGCTACCCCGTTTTGCTGAGAAGTATGCGCGGTGGTGAGTTGTCGCTTGATCCCATGCTTGCGACAAAATGTGTTGAACTCATTTGAGGTGAATTCTCCCCCCTGTCTGTGCGAAATGTCTTGACATCCTCCCCTATCTCCTTTTCAACTCTGGCCTTCCAATCCTTGAACTTCTCGAAAGCCTGAGACTTTTTAGCCAAACAATACACCAAAGGTCATTCTAGTGAAATCATCCACAAAGAGAAGTGAGTACCTGGATCCTGCCCACGATGCTGTAGACATTGGATCACAAATGTCGGCGTGAACCAACTCAAGTGGTTTGCTGGCCCGAAACGAGGCCTCTTGTGGGAACTTATCCATGTGTTGCTTGCCTTCTAGACAAGCCCTACAGACATCATCCTTGCTTGTAATTGGTGGAAGTCCATCTACCATCTTCGACTTTGACATTTCAGCCAAGATTCCATAGCTGACATGACCGAAGCGCTCATGCCAAAGTTTGGACTTTCCATTCTCTTCATGAACCAACATTACACTGAGACGGTACAGTCCATTCTCTTCAATGCCTTGAGCCACCATCTGTCCATTTGCTTTGGATGTCACGGTGACCTTGCCATCTTGAAAGAGAACTACCATGTTGTTTTTATCCATCTGACTTACAGACAATAAATTCTTACAAATGTTGGTTACATAAAGTACTCCAGAGATATCCTTCTCCTCACCCGCCGTTGTTATGAAAGGAATGCTACCGATACCCTTCACAGGACACGTCTGGCTATCCCCGACAAAAACTTTGGAATCCGGGTGTGTACTTTCCATGGTTTTGAACCAAGTCCTTCTGTTGGACATGTGCTTGGAAGCACCGCTGCCAACATACCAACCCTCTTTACCTTCACTGACTGCATATGCTGAACAATGTTCACTGATTAAAAATAACTATCCAGTCATCACATTGGCAGAATCATTCTTAGGCTCTTCTTTGTTCTTGGCTTCTCTCTTCCGCTTCTTATCTGCTTTCTTCTTTCGGCATTCTTTGGCGGAGTGGCCAAGCTTTTCACAGTAATAGCACTTCATTTTCTTCTTACGGTCAGCGTCCTCTGACTTCTTGGAATCCTTTAACTTGCCTTTTCCAGGCTTGTCTTTGGCCACTAATGCCTTCTCATCGGTTTGCGTAAAGAGTTTCTCTCGAGCCTCCTCCTGAAGCAGGAGTGGGCCAAGCTCCTCAAAGGTGATTGGCTTAGTCCGTTGACCCGCAGTGACCGTAGTCACAAAACTTTTAAAACTCTGTGGCAACTTGTGGAGTGTGAGCAACGCCAATTGACTCGTGTCCACCTTCTAACCAACCGCTGCGAGCTGGTCCCGCACGACTTTCACCTTTGTCAGATGATCATGCACACTATCACCCTCATTCATATCAAGATTATAAAGCTGATGCTGAAGAGTAATGATACAGGCTGTATTATCGGTTTCATACAGCTCCTTCAGTATGCCCACGTCTCTAAAGACGTCTCTGCCAACTGGATATGAGTAATCACAACATCTGTTGTCGTGCCAATAAGCATTGCTAAGGCTTGAGCATCCCTCTCCTCCCATACACAGAGTTCATCCGCATCTGCTTCAACTAGAACTTCACCTCTTTTGTCCACAATGTCCTCCGGCTTCTCCTCGGTCCCAATCACAATCTTCCACAGCTTCCGTGCCAACCGATGGCTTCGGATCTTGACTTTCCAAATTGGATAGTTCGTGCCATCAAGATTTCCAACTTCACCAAAATTGGGAATAAATGAAGAAGGAAGATGACTGGAGAAGGAGAAAGGACGAGCAATGGGTGTAGAGGCTTCTGAACGCTGATCCATCTTGATGAATAGCAAACTGAAAAAAAAAAACTGAAGCAAAAAAGATGTACTGACCTCCCGTGCTAGCCTGAGCTGAAAACAGAATCGCCTTACTGCCAAGGGACTCCTTCCTTCAGAGAGTGCTTTGATCAAGAAGAGTTGAGAGCCTATGGCTCTGATACCATGTTGGAGAATAGGAGGGAATGAATCACTCAAACCTCCACCCAAGATCTCTCCCACTCTTCTCTACACTCAACTCAGATAACTGATCACAGATGCAATAAACACTCACTCAGAGATAACTTAAACGGAGAGAGAGAGAGTATATTCATCCACCGGAAGGTGGGCAGAAACTGGCTCCAAGGGAGCAATACAAAACTCGGCAAAGTGCTGAGGAAAACTGATGGAACTCTCTCTGTCAAACTGAACCAGCTCTGAGTGCACAGCACAGCCTAGGAAGGAGGCTTTCTGTCCTGCACTGGATTGTGGAATGACTGAAGGAGTGGGCCTTTTATAGGCACTGCCCAGGCCCTTTAGGTTGACCGACCAGCACGGTCGGTACCCTGTCTGGTGGCCGACCAGATTGCCCTGGAAATCCGACCAGGGTTGGCCCTGGTTGGGCCGACTGGGCCTGCCACAGGCCCCTATAAAAGGGTGCCCTGTGCAGCCAGTCCATGGGGCTGTAGACGCCTCCAAGGGAGGCACAAGGCCCCCCCTATTTCTCTGCTGTTGCAGGCAGCAACCAGCCTGTGTGCTGGTTGCCTATGATGTCAGCCTGGGTCTCTCTCTTTCCCAGCCCTCCTACCTCTCACTGCCCCTTATCCCCTCAAATCGGGGGCTCACAGGTGGGTACAGTGAGTTTCTAACACTTTGTAGGTGATGGTAGGAAGAGCAATACTAATTATTGCATGAGTGCATGATGAAGATAATTGTATAATTTGTTAAGGGACCCATGAGATTTCAAGATTTAGCCTACCAAGTATTCTATTTCCTCACAAGTGCTTAGCAAATGAGATTTTAAAGGATACGCTAGGCTCAAGATTTCCCTTCCTTTGACCATAGAATTTATATTGGTGCACAAGCTATCACATGTTATTTTGTTTACTGCCATGTCCTTAAGATCCACATTTGAAAAACAGACATTATTAACATGCTGTGTCCTTAAGATCCACATTTGAAAAACAAACATTATTAAATGTCTCCAAGAAATTAATATCAAACATAAAAATGTTATTTGATGTCTGAAAATCCATTATAATTATGCATTGAACTTACTCAAAATTGTTAGGGCATCATGAATTTTTAAAATTACAAAACTACAACCTTCAAAGCAAGTAATGGTGGAAAGGCTTTCTATTATGCATATGATACCCGGTCTTGTTCTATCACATACAAAGCAAGTAATGGTGGCAAGGCTTTCTATTATGCATATGATACCCGGTCTTGTTCTTTCACATACAATGAGCTGCCACTAAAATATAACGCTACTCATCAATAATTAAACTTAAACCATGTATGAACATAGGGCCTCCATAGAGATCGTCCTATATTCAATGGAAATGGTGAGGCATCCACTAATTTTAACACACATCCAATCGCCACTTCCCTGTACACAATACTCTTTGGTTTTCGATATTGAGCATCCTTGTATTTAGTCAAATTCCATGCTCATCAACTACAAGTTTTCTGCTGGACAAGGTCTTTTGCATGTCTTTACATAGCCTCGTGACACCCAAAAAAGCTTGAAGTAAATTTGCTTACACATGCAAGCGCATTCATGCACGCGAATTTCGAACTACAAAGTGTTTTTTTTTTAAAAGTTTGCTTCCACATGTTCATATTTGCAAATTTTGAATAATTGGTGCAAGAGGCCCAGAAATACTTCTTTCATTATACTTGGAAATGGTCACGTAGATATTACTTTGTGCAGCTTTGTCTTATAGCATCTTGCAAAGAAGGACAGACAGTGTGATAAAGGCCACCAAAATGCAAACAAAATGCTTTTCTTATAAGCCTTACATCCAATGTATGCAGGCCTTTGAACTTTATTTGAATTGGAGGAGGGAATCAACCCAATTAAAAGATATTGGATCTTTCACAAAAGAAGACATGCCTGTGCACTTTCGTAGAGTTCAACCAAATCACCTTGGGTATCTCCTCGAGGATCATGCCAAGCAGTGAACTGAAAGCACGCTATCTAAGAGGAAAAAAATTACTAGGGCACAGGCCCACACAGCAACTGACACTAACAACTCACTCAACAAAATTTATCACTTGATAATTGGCCAACTATAACATACTGCAACCGAATGCCAAACAACAGTCAGGAATCAGGGGCTTGAGCAATGAAGCATCTGGTATGAAGTTAGATAAGAGTTCAGCCATTGACAGATATCAAACTATACAAGTCGCAATTTCAAAAAGGTGAAAGTCTGACAAAAGAAATTTTGAGTCAATAATCATTCTGCACCTAAACCATACCCCACCCCATGTCAAAGAAGCCTTGATATAACATTAGTGTAGCATTCAACTAACAATGCCTACTGTAAGCAGCCACATAGTTGGAATTAGATCATCCTTGACAGACCAAGTCAATATACAGAACTGCTCACTGAGAAATACCTTCTCTACAAAACAGAGCTGCCGCTGATAAATTGTCATTGTTGTACGAGGTTGTCCTAAATCTTCCTCATCAAGTTATCAAAGGCCAAACCAGTCACTAATTACACCGAATCCCCCAGTTTACACAGTGGCTATTTCTGGATATGTGTTTAACTCGATGTGATCCAAGCCATGCGCATGAACAAAACTGTCACAATAAATGTGCATTACAAATCTCTCTGTAGACCATGTCGATGAAGTAATCATTCTGCAGAGAACATGAAAAATCAGATGTAAAGTGAGGATTAGCAGGCAGCTTATAAGGGTAACTCCAGATCATCACTGCTTAATTGAATGTGTCACATGCCTGAGATTCAACACAACCCCAAAGAACAGCTTTAGCAGAAAGTACATGTGCGTGTGTGCATGAATTGGGGGTTTGGGGTGGGGGGAGGGAGAGAGTGCGAGACCTGAACTAGCCGACAAAGGGCATCTCGTATGCCATCTTTGGTAATGATAAGCCCATGAGCAGGATTTGATGGAGCAAGGGAAGGAGGAGGTGCAGGTGGAGGAAAAGGTTGGAGCAAAGGTGCACCGTGATAAGGTTGAAGAGGGGGGGTAACAGGCCCAAGAGGCGGTGCCATGGGGGCTGATGAAAGTGGTGGTGGAACAAAAAACGAGGGCTTCAGAAGACTGGTGTGAGTAGAATTGCCAGTCTCCAGCGCATCCAGGGAGAGAGGAGGAACAGGCCCATGAGGTGCCAATGAAGAGGGATGTTTGGGGGATGATAAAGGCATAGGGTTCAAAATGGGTGACGTAACAGAAGACTGGTGGATAGACAAAGGGTGTGTTGCTGTTAGCGATCGAACTGTTGTAGAACCCAGGTCAGTAGTATTGAGATGTACAGTATTCTGCAAAACAAAAAGATGATCACAAAAACCCAAGGTCAACTCATACTACTGCAACAAAAAGCAAAACTAACATCCACAATATTCAGAAAAGATGAGGACAAATAAAACAAACCACAAAGCTTATGAGAGAAGTTACACTGAAGAAGTGTTCCAAAGATTGGCCAGAAACCTCTGGTAACGTTGGTGGAACAGACCCTTTAGGTTCTAGAGGACCCTCGACAATTGCAGGAGTGGGGACTGCCTCTAGCTCCTGAAACTCATTGCTGCATTCAAAAACCAAACATAGAGGATACCCTTGTAAACCTTGTTCATTGTTTTTAAAATAGTGAATGCAAATATTCTTTCAAGGTTTTAAAGCAAAGATCTACAATAAAGTGGGTTTGTCCATATGGAGCTTAGCATTCACACTTGCCAAAGCCTGAAGGCCAGCCTGATCATATTCTGAACTCTGCTTGTGAGGTTACCATAAAAGTATAGAACATCAACAATATATTGCTTATAAAGACATAACTAGAATTGAAGGCAATGCCAATGCCGTAAAAGAGATTGCAACCCTGAGTCAATGGCATTCCTGCGACATTCAGGGTAAGTTCAAAGGACCACTGAAAAGGGATATTAAAGGCACAACCACCTCATCAAGACAAACGTGTCTACTAAAGATTACATGACCCCAGAATGCCTTATGTAACCAAGAGAAATGCTTCTCTAAAAGACCATCAAATCCTTTGTAGATGCTGACATCATACATGCATTACCCTCCAACATTATGCACCAAGAATAAGAGTTTTAAGGATACTGAGCGTACATACACCATCAGATTCTATAGAGTAAAAAGCTCACTGACAACCGTTTTATCAATTACAGGTTGCCTGGAAAAGGGTCAATTTAACCAGTACTCGGATGCCTAAGATGCAAGGCAGGATTGGCCCATCGTTCCAGACCTTTGTTCAAACTGCTACAGGCTTATGGTTCTTTGAGAGGGCTGGCTGTTCACTTCATGTGATTTCGAAGACTAAACTTTGACTCCCGGTTACACAAATCAAGACTAGCTAACGTTACCTGCAGCTTCACAACAACTACATGATCCAGAAATTTTAAGGCATAGACAAAAACGATTATCATCTGCTCAGGAAGTCATTGAACAATTTCGTTCTTATGCTTGTAGAATGCCCAAGCATATACAATCCAAGGCTCCCACCGAAATATCTGCCCTTCAAACAAGCCATCGCTGCCAGTATGTGAGGTCACCAGGCTTGGATGCTTTTTAGTTAAGTAAACACAAAATAAGACCTGACTTTAATGACACCGAACAATGCAATGTGCAATTGAAGCTGTCTTGAAAATGAATGGTGATTAAATGTATGGAATCACCATAACTAAAACTACCTCTACCACTTAAAAGGCCTTGTCACAAATATTGTAATAAATATAAGCTCTATAAATATATATATGCATTTGTAAGACTCGGTAGGCATGACGAACACTTGGCTTACGTGCATTGAACAATCCTACTTGATGCAGTGCAAATACACACTGCACGGAAGCCCCCATACAAGAATATAACAAGCTTGTACTGTTACCAAAAATTCATTATGCCCCCCTATGTAGTTCTCTTTGTAGCTAGTTTACACAGTTTGATCTGCAGGTTTAAGTAGATATCAGTAGATCGTATATTCTTTCATGCTTCCTGAACTTAGCATCAGCTTTGCATGGCGATCTCACTCTCTTTCAAAAAAATGAGATAAATTAGGAAAGTATACATAAAATCTGAGCTGCATGGTTGGAAGGAGGTACTGATTACACACATCCCAAAGTACAATTAGTGGAAGGGTTTGTCAATCTAGCATTGCTATCAAAACATGTGCAGCTCAAAAGAATGATAAAATGAAACACGAACCAATAATCGAAAGGATGTAAAGTCTAGTCTTGCACAACATACACTGCTAGCTTATACATTAGGTAAGGATTGTAGACAGAACTCCCTGATTTGTACTCAGTTCTCCTCACCAATCTTTCTGCGATACTTGAAAATTTCCTCGCACAGCTTCTTGGTGCATTGACCATGTCGAAAAATAACAGAAATTACAGATGAGGGCAGACAGCTCCTGTCCCTTTAAGCCCATTACATTCACAAGACCAGAATACATATTGTATTACAGATTGAGAAGGCAAGGGTAAGAAAGAAAAGAATAGAGTGGGAGTGGTAATGGCAGGGGCAACGGTTGACTAGAAACTACAACAGGGAAACTATACTTGGTAAACAATGCAACATCATATCCTCATCAGTACCCATGTTCTCTTTCTATTGAATATAAGGATGCATGTTTCAACAATTGCAAAATTATCATAAGTTGCATGTTACCTTTGAGAAGGGAATAGTTTGGCCTTTGTGGGAACCTTGGAAAAGGCATTAAGAATCCTGCATTGAAAACAAACGAAGAAACTGAGAACAAATACATGAATGTAAAACATCAGATTCATTGCCAAACTGATCAAAAAAGTCCCCAATGGGAAAATGCATAACAGCTAAAGGTAGGATACATTCAATTTCACTTGTTAAAGAAGGAAGTTATGGCATGCCCCCTGCCCTCCCAAAAAGAAATTCTACATGGAAAGGTACTCGGGCAAGTAAAGTGCAGAGGAAGTGTCACAGACCATATACCATTTGCATGAGCAGAAACCCAAGGTGGAGGGAGCAAGCCTATACAATGTTGCAACTATAATATCTGCCAACAACAACGACCCACAAGCAGGATCATCGGATTGGAGGACACAATCTTTCAAACGGTCTATGATCTGAAGACGTGGTAGTGGCTGGAAATCATATAACATCTGAGATAATATGTGCCATAAGGGTCTATATTGCTGTCCCAACCCAAAACTTTCTAACTGCAGTGCGAAGGATAACACCATGCAGTCTTGGTCTAACACATCATCCACTAGGTGTTTGCCTTTGACCATATAAAACAAGAGCAGGGGGGCTCTCGTGTAAGGCCCAAGGAAGTGCAAAGACCTTTGACCAATGAAGGCATCTAGCCCGCAAAGAATTTCCAAGCAAAGTATCCTTGCCATTCCATTTGAGACAAGAAAATATCAGCTTCCCATCAGAAAGCATGCAAGAGACCAAAGAATAACCCATGACCTTAACATTAATATATCGAACGAGAAAATCCCATGTGTAGGCTACAGGTGACCAAAAGCATCTGTGGTCAAATGCAAGAGCAAGTGCCTCATCATATGCACCCATGGCTGATCGTCTTGCATAAACTCAAGCATCAGTTTCCTCTTATGTGCCAGAACATGCACATGAAAATATTCAGGATATTCAACACTCCATGCATTTTTGGAGAACAAAGATGCTCCATAGAAAGTAATCGAGCAGCCTTACAGCTAGGATGTGATCTCCAAAAAAGCTCCATTATAGTAGACATGAATCTGAAGATGTCCTACTTAGCAAACATCATTAAAGGCAAATAGAACTGTATATAAGCAACCAAGATGGATTGAACAATACGAAAACGGACATGCACTGGCCAAGTAGCCAATTTCCAGTACTCCAATTTCTTTCTAAGCTGGTGACCAGTAACTGTCACGAGGACGTGAAAAGTGATGTAAAGTATCTTCGTAACTCAACCTACGCTTAATGCGGGGTTAACCATGGTTAAGTATTGTAATGGTTTGGCCGTGAGGGACTGGCTAGAGGAAGTTCACACATCCTAGAAGTTCCTTAGGGCAAAGTTTAGGTGCACCACTAGGTCCTAGGGGCGAAGGCAAAGGCTTTTAAAGAGCGGTCTAAAAGTTGGGCCCAAGGACAACCAACGCTGTCCTTGGTATGGGGGTTAGGACTTTAGTGAACGGGCAAATGGCAAGGAGGTGCCATTTGTCATGCATGTGTATGCATGCCCTTCCCCCACCTTCCATCTCTCTCCCCTCACTCTCCCAGGGGTGTTGGACGTTTTCAATCGTTCTTCTGCATTTTTTGAGCTGTTTGAGCTGTTTCAAGCCTGTTTTCAGTCGTTTTAAGCCATTTTAAGTCTGTTTTGACTGTTCCGAGGCTAGTACGCACTTCTAGGAAGTCCTAGAAGTCATTTCTGAACTTTCTGAAAATTTTCGTACGGACTGTACAAAATGTCCGTACAGCTGTACGAACGTCTGTACAGCTGTACGGAATCCATATAGACGTGTTCAGCTGCCTACAACAAGTGCCCGAGGTTGTCTTTTGATGTGCTGACCTTTGTGCACATGTTTCTGGCTGCGTGGTGGCTTCTGGAGCTGTTTTGGACCAATGCAGGCTGCAAGAGGAACTTTCCCTGCTGCTTTTGGCACCCTCTCCTAGGAGGACTCAGGCACAGATCCCGAGGTAGTCATTTCGAGACATCTGTGGACCATCTTTCCTCTACAGCTCTTTCTTGTTCACCCTCCGCTCTCTACCTTCATTTCTCTCTTCTCCTAATTGCTAGAAGACACCTGCACCCTGCAAGGAGCGTGGACAGAGGATAGGTGCAAGGAAGGAGCTCGCCCCTCTACCACAGACAAGGAGGAAAAGAGGACTGATCAGAAAAATAAAAAGCCCAAGCCCACTGCTGGTCTTTTGCCAAACTTGATTGGGGCTGTTCAGAATATAGATGCTACAGAGTTATGCCGGGCATGGGGCAAGATAAGAGACCAGACAGCTCTGATGTTTTTCGATCCGGGAGCCAAGGCCAATTTCATCTCTCCAAAGCTGGCTGGAAAGTTAGGAATAAGGGCAGAAGAGATGGGTCCTTTGTGTGATGCAGATATGGCTTGTCTAGGACTCAGCCAATCAGTTACTCCGGTGATAGGCAAGCTGCGGATGCATATTCAGAGCTACGTGGACACAGAAGAGTTCTATAGTATGCCGTTGAAGGGTTGTGATGTGTTACTGGGGATACCTTGGCACTTTCGTGTTGAGGCTGTTTTGGATACAAAGAATAAAACAATCACAATCACTCACCGTGGCAAGACCCACATTATGGATGCTAAATTGAAGGTAGGATCCATCCCTGTTGTATCTGCTTCTGCCATTGGCAACGTAATGAAAAAGCATCTTTCAGCGTACTTAGTGTTTGCATCTGAAAAGAAGTCAGTAGAAGAAGAGTCTCATTTTTCTAAGCTGGAAAAACAACAGACAGATTTTCTTTTTCAGTTCAGGGACTGTTTTTCTGACTCACTTCCACAAGAGTTGCCCCCTGAAAGGCCAGAAGACCACACGATAGATATAATCCCTGGTAGCAGTCCTCCTAACCGACCTCCTTACAGGGTCAGTGCAACCCAGCAAGAGGAAATTATGAACCAGGTCAAGGACCTGCTGAAGAAGGGGCTGATTCAGCCCAGCTCTTCACCTTACTGCTCACCCGTGCTCTTGGTCCAGAAGAAGGATGGATCCTGGCGGATGTGCATTGACTATAGAGCCCTCAATAAGATTACCATTAGGAACAGATTCCCTATACCTCAGATAGATGATATTTTGGATACGTTACAGGGGTCTGCAATGTTCACTTGCATTGATCTGAAGAGTGGTTATCACCAGATCAGAATTCAGCCAAAGGATGTTCACAAAACAGCATTTCGTACCACATTTGGTCTGTACGTCATGCCATTTGGGTTAACCAATGCACTTGCCACCTTCAACAAAATGATGGATAGGATTTTTAGAGAGCACCGAGCCGTTGTTAGCAGTTTCTTCGATGACATCATCGTGTTCTCTCAGGATGAGGCTGAACATAGGAAGCACCTGGCAATTGTTCTCGAGGAGCTACGGAAACATAAGCTGCTTGTCAATGCCAAGAAAAGTGAATTCTTCATGCATGAGATCCATTTTCTCGGGCACATTGTTTCCAAGGATGGAGTTAGGATGGACCCTCCCAAGGTAGAGGCCATCAGGAATTGGCCACACCTAAAGAACATCCATGAAGTACGCAGCTTTCTGAGCTTGTGATCGTACTATAGGAGGTTCATTCGGTATTTTGCAGAGATTGCATCTCCTTTACATGCCTTACAGAAGAAAGGGGTCACTTTCAGATGGGGTCCCAAAGAAATTGCAGCTTTTGACCTACTGAAGGAGCGACTCTACTCAGATCCTGTGATTATTTTGCCAGATGTTCGCAAACCCTTCGCTGTCCAAGCAGATGCATGTGGGAACAGCATAGGAGGGATACTTATGTAGGATGGAAGAGTCGTGGCATACGACAGTAGAGTGCTCCAGGATGCTGAAATGAATTTTGGCATCTATGAGAAAGAGATGTTGGCTGTCATCCATTCTCTTTCAACCTGGTGAGACTCTTTATGTCTCATGTGTTTAAACATCACGGGATGCCTCAATCAATTGTCAGTGATAGAGACCCGCGGATGACAAGTCTTTTCTGGAGAGGGTACCACGCTGAATTTCTCATCCGCTTTCCATCCTGAATATGATGGGCAGTCCGAAGAAGCCAATTCCACTGACCTTGATCTTCTCAAATGCTATGTTTCGGATCAGCAATTGAAATGGGAGAAAATTTTGCCACTTGTTGAGTTCGCGTACAACAACATTGTACACTCATCCACAGGGAAATCCCCCTTTGAAATTGTGGCAGGAGAACGGAAGGTACCTCCCATTCTGCATACGAAAGATAATAGATTTGTGGAAAGTTTGGATGTTGCTTACTAGAAGGTCAAAACAGCTCTCCAGAAAAGCCAAGAGAAGCACAAATGGGCAGCCGATAAGCATCGCCACGAGTAAGAGGTCGATTGGGTGCTGCTGCATTTTCAAAAAGCACGACTCATGAAGATGAAAGGCAAGACGAAAGTGTACACAAAGCTGAAGATGCGGTATTATGGTCCTTTTCAGGTTTTTGAACGCATTAATGATGTAGCTTACAAGCTGAAGCTACCTACCACTTGGACCATACACAATGCCTTTCATGTGAGTTTATTGAAGCCTTTCCAAGGTGATGTGCCTGCTGACCTGCTGCATGAGGATCAGCCCGAGGTGGAAGAGTTGGATGAAATCTTGGTTCCGGAACAGATTTTGGCACATATGGAAAGAAAAGTGAAAGGTAGAGTTTCCCATCGCTATCTGGTGAAGTTCAGGAATTATCCTACACTAGATGCGAGGTGGATGTAGGAGGGTGACCTCGCAGACTCACCTCAGATTTTGCAACCCTACCTCAACGCGTTTCAGCTTGCGCTAACTACGATACAGGCTCCTACAAGTTAAGCAAAGCAGAGATCCAAAGCATTGCCTAGTGCTCAAGAGGAGGGTAGCACCTCCCCTTGATTCAGACTGCTCATATATCTGGACATCGCTTGGTGGCACCGATTGTCTCACCCGAGATGCTGCTTGCTGACAGTATTTCTGCCGTGAGGTCTCCATGATGGGTATTCGCGACACTCGACATAGAGGATGCATTGATGTATGGATGGGACTCGAGCTCTCCTAGCCCATATTATCATTGCAGGTTGTATCTTACAGATGATGTATATTCTGGTATGGGCTATTTCTGCCTATTTGTACTTTTTCAACGGCAACCTAGGTAGTTTGCTGTTTTAAGAGGAGGGTATGTCACAAGGACGTGAAAAGTGATGTAAAGTATCTTCGTAACTCCACCTATGCTTAACGCGAGGTTAACCATGGTTAAGTGTTGTAATGGTTTGGCCGTGAGGGACTGGCTAGAGGAAGTGCACACTTCCTAGAAGTTCCTTAGGGCAAAGTCTAGGTGCACCACTAGGTCCTAGGGGCAAGGCAAAGGCTTTAAAAGAGGGGTCTAAAAGTTGGGCCCAAGGACAACCAACGTTGTCCTTGGTATGGGGGTTAGGACTTTAGTGAAGGGGCAAATGGCAAGGAGGAGGTACCATTTGTCATGCATGTGTATGCATGCCCTTCCCCCGCCTTCCATCTCTCTCCCCTCACTCTCCCAGGGGTGTTGGACGTTTTCAGTTGTTCTTGTGCAGTTTTTGAGCTGTTTGAGCTGTTTCAAGCTTGTTTTCAGTCCTTTTAAGTCTGTTTTGACTGTTCCAAGGTTAGTACGCACTTCAAGGAACTGCCAGAAGTCATTTCTGAACTTTCTGAAAATTTCGTACGGACTGTACAGACGTGTGTACGGCTGTACGAAATCCGTATAGATGTGTTCAACTGCCTCCAACAGGTGCCTGGGTTTGTCTTTTGATGTGCTGGACCTTTGTGCACATGTTTCTGGCTGCGTGGTGGCTTCTGGAGCTGTTTTGGCACCCTCTCTTAGGAGGACTCACGCACAAATCTCGAGGCAATCATTTCGGGGCAGATCTGTGGACCATCTTTCCTCTTGAGTAGGGGCATTCTAGCGTCACCTTTGTTGTTGTTGAAGCTTGTTTCTAAGTTGTGCTAAGTGATTGATGTGACTGAAGCTTGCATTGTGGCCATTTATGAAGTTTATGACTGAGTAGAAGAAGATCACTGCCCTTTTGTTTATCAAAGGCCGGTTTCAGTAACTTTTCATGCCAAAGGGTAACCAAGATGCAGAACCAACTACGTGGGTAAAACAATCTCCCCAGGCCATAAAATACAATGCCAATCCCTGACATGCAATGGGAGAAGCTTAGATTTTCTAAAAATTTACCTGCAAACCAGCTGCCAAACCACATAAAGATAGAACACGCACAAGGCATGAAAGATCCCTCTCAGTATTCTGAAGAAAGAAGAAGGAATCATCAACATAAGCTTGTGCAATCAAAGGCCTTCTTCCATATATCTGTAAACCATGCAGAGCGTTTATAGCTACTAATGATCCATATATCGCAGCATCGGATGAGTAGCTATAGCATACAGCAAAGCACTAAGAGGGCAGCCTTGACGTACAAAACAGGAAAGAGTCCATTCATGAGTAATATAACCAGATAGGATGGTGTCATCTTTACTGTCCTGATACAGCCAATAAATAATATGCTGTATTTTTTTCCCGAATTCCAATGCTTTCATAGTCTACGAGATAAAATCCCATTGTACCGTATCAAAAGCTTTAGCAATATCTACTTGTAACAAAAGAGGATATATTGCTCAGTGAGTATACTTTGCATATTCAATTCCCACATAAGCATTGGGAATATTATCTATAATATATTGGTGAGGAGCAAACCCATACTAAGTAGGGTGTAGACCCTCATGTAAGAAAGCTTTGATATGAGTCACTATCATCTTTGCAACCAATTTGTAAATAACCGGCATGAGGGTCTTTTGCCTCCAAACTGCAAAAGACACACAAATGCTTTTTAGGGAATAGCTTAATCAGCCCTTCTTCAATGAAGAAGGCACTTGTTGAGATTCGCAAGCAAGATTGAGATTTCCATTTGCCACACAAACCAATTGCATCTTTCAATTCATTATCCTTGAACGGGGCCTCAATTTGCATAGCCTGACGAGGTGTCAAAATGGGATTGACATGTAGGAGGAGTTCCTATCTTGCAGCCCTTACAGCATGCTACACCAACAGCTAGAGTGCTTTGGCCCTTGCAGGTAATCGTGTGTTTCACTATGTTCCAGAGCATCTATCAGTTGAAGACATACAGTTGTCCTATGTTCCAACGGAGGATAACTTAGCAAATCTATTCACGAAGGCTCTACGATGGCCCAAGTTTGAAGCTTTTCGCAAGCTTTACACTTGGTACCTTTTGTTATGCGATTCTGCTTTCCCGGTACTATCATAGGTTGCTATATCCATCACGGATGAACATGTGCAACCATGATTTAGTTTCCAAGTATTCCTAAGATGTTTCCAAGATATTCAGCCATACCATGGAGAGGGATTTGTTGCCAGTTTAGCCCTGGTATGGCCTTCTAGAATAGTTAGGACACTTATTCCACTCAGGACACCTAGGACATCCGGTAGGACAATTGGTACACCTAGGACATTCCATCCAAAAAAGATTCCAATGGATGGCATAGACAAGCTGAGTGTCCATGACAATTCAGCTTTGGTCGATGCACTACTTAGTTTCAGTCCTCAGGATGCCGTTTATAAACCAACAAGTGGTTGTTATTAAACTTGGACATCAATTAAGCTTAGATAGGGCAGTTAGTGGATACGATAGGTCAATTAAAAATTTGGCCTGCCAGGTGTCATTAACACATCAGCTGGGATTTGGGAAACCCTAAAAATGTAGTAAATAGAGTTAGCCTTATGTGTCTACCTTTTACACACTCTTGTACATCCTGTCCCTTCTGACTGTGAGAGCTTTATCAATACAAGCCAGCTGTGTGGTGTCTGCATCCAAGGCCTAGACGATTCTGCAAGACTTGTATGAGATGCATGCAAAGCTTTCAACAGCTTCCTCAATCTGTTCTCGAGAACTTCTTAAAGGAAACGGCTGGGTGGATTCATCTTTGAGTCCATCTCAGCCCACTATGTGACACTAAGAGAGGAGGTTTAGATAGAGGGTCCACTGTAAATCCCCCATATGAGGACAGTACAGGGACATGATACCTGTGTAGGATAGGAAGAATGAGAGGGATCCATGTGGGCATGAGATATGCATGCCACATGGGAGGATCACAATGAATCTGGCCCATCACAAGGGCTGCTGTGCGGACAGACATTAGGCTGGCACATGGGCAGCCACAGAGGCAAACTGTAGTAGCAAGCAAGGCTACCATATGGGCAGCATATAGGCTGCAACATGGGCAGCATGGGCTGCAGCAGAATACAAGTGGAGATGGGCTGCCAAATGGGCATCCAGATCCATATGAGATGGCTGGCATATTTGCAGCAGGCCGAGAATGGTCATGTAGGCAGAGCAAAGAGGCCAGCATTGGTGGCCATAGAGAAGCCATGCCTGGAGCCGAGCTAAGGGCTTACATAAGGAGGCATATATAGCCCAGCGCTTGGTCGGTTAAAAGACCAGTCTGGACTGTTTCCAGGCCACAGTCAACCGTTTCACAGACTAGAGGGTCTGTTCAGTTGGCTGATTATAGACCAACATCTGTGGAAAAAGGCCTGGTTGTCCAGCATAAGGCTAGGACAGACTGAGTTCCCCTCCCCATCTATATGAAGAGCAATTTCAGCACTAGCTGCAGGGGTATGCCCATTTGTGGGTGTAGATTTTATATGAAGTTGACCTGTCTTTGGTGCAATAAGCACGGAGGTATTTTGCCTGTTCAGAGTACTCTTCAGATCTGAGTGTCTGTATGGAGTTATTATTATTGTGCACACTTGTCTGGATCTACCTGAGTAATTATCTTGGGTTCAAGATTCTTCCTTTAGGTCCAGTAGGGTATCAAAGTCCAACTACGGTAGATGCCTAGAATTTCCAACACACTCACCCACCCATTTTGTTGCCCTTTAAGAAGCGTCTCATTGTATTTTAACACTTGCAAGTGCCAAGCGAGGTAAATGCCTCTCCAACTAGGCTAAAATTTTATTGCACGTGTACTGCTCATTGCTTAAATTTTTCGGCCCATTTGATCAACTAACTCAGTCCTCATCTTATGCCTTCCGTAATAACTGCAGCTTTAGAGTCTCTATAGTCCCTAGGGTCTGTGGAATGGTGCAATGAGAGCATCAACAGTGGAAATCTCCGGACAAGGTTACTGCAAGCGAGGAGTGATACCGCAAGTACATCTTTGTATTGAATTGAAACTGTCTGTACGACATATCTATATTAAAGTCTGCATATAAGTTTTGGAGGCATATATTCAACCTTATCAAGACCCTTGCTGAGTCCCAAAAAATGAAAACAAGGAAACACAAGACAAGAAAAAACAGAACGCCATAGGCCAATCTTAAGTTCTTTGGTCCTTCAAACATCAGCATTAACATAAAGAGAAGGAAAACCTGGAGAAAAGCTTGGCAACTTCCTCACATTCCCGAGGATTGTAAAACCAGATACCATTCACTTCTTGGGCAGCATTCCGATAAAGTAAATAGGGGAGTTGAACATCGTATTCAAAATCACTAAGAAGATCTTCCACTAGGTTCTCTGTCCACAAAGGATCACAAAAGAGAATCCGATCAAAAGGAGCAGTTGGGGTAGTAAACTTTATGTGAGCAACTAAATTTTATGTGAGAAAGCAGTCGAACTATAACGAAATATTTGCGTCATTGACATGATATGGCGCATCAGGATAGAAAAACACATAGATGTAAACTCGAAATTGCAGGGCAAAACAATTGGGCTATGGAAGTTACGCATATCTGGCTTCAGACGAAAACTATAGCATTGCCAGTGTTACCACAGTGGGGTGAGTTCAAGTCTGAGATCCGATTCAGTGGTATCCTAAGCTTAATTTCGATCTAATACATCTGGGATAAGTTGCTTTGCTAACCAACCTGTGCTCCGCCGATTCATCACAATGAATTGAAATCGAGGTTGAGTTCGCCTGCGGTGTTAGTTGCCCACACACATAAGGAACGGAATGCAACCAACAGTACGGCGTTTGTGGGAAACACGATCTGCCCAAGCAAACTTGAGAATGAACCACAAACAATTTACTTCCTTACCTCTTCACGACGAACAACGATCCTTCTACATCCTTACGGCTCTGCAATGCCAAAAAGATGTCAAAACCCATATCCATCACAGAATCAAGTACAGCTCTACATGGCGAGATCGACGCCCCACAGAGCAAAGTGCCATTTTTGAGAGATACAGCTCTATTCCAACATACGTTGAAGGGGGGGGAATGCGAGTTCTACAAGGCGAATCAAAAGCAGGAAAAACGACCCCTCGATCAAAGCAGCGAATGTGGAGATACCCATTCACAGAGGTCGATGTTAAACTCATAAAAAGTGACGTGGGCAGCCGTGGAGAGGATCTCTTCAACATCGCGATCGATGCGCTGAAGCACGGTGAGATTCAATTCTCGGGTGCTCTGCTGATTAAGCTGCGGGAGAAGCTTCACGTTCTGTGACATAGGGGAACGCGATGGGGGGGCTCAAGGGAGGGCAATGCAAGAATGAGCAAAGTGGCGTCGTTCATCAGCAACAACAAGAAGGAGAGTGGGTGGAGTTCCAAATGCTCATTTTGTACACAAGGCTCACCTCAGGTCTCCTTAATTACCACTATCTTCCACACACACTTAAGTCCTTATCTCATTCTCTTAGTTTTTTGGGACCATGGGACCTTGGTAGTTTTGTGGGAAATGGACATTTCACTCCCGAGTGGCCCCATCTCGTCTCTCCCACCTTTTCTTTCCCACACCACTCAGCTGTTGCGTCTAGAGCTCACTGGTCTTCTTGTGACAAAAAAGACTCTCTAAAGCATTTGAGGGTTGAACACAATGTAATATCCACAGTTTCACCAAACGATGTGATAATAAACATGGGGAATCAGTTTTCCCATAATGCTTAAGGCTTTAGAGGGTGCTCTAAAGATTGGTTCATCACCCTATGCATGTTCTTGCATTATCCTTATCCTTTTCTATCCAAACTCGTCTTGCTCATCTTAGGCTAGGTTCAAACAGGTGCGGCAACCAAAACACCTTTTTGGGAAGATGGCTACCGTTGTGTGATGTCCACACATGGCACGCCTAACAATATAGCCATTTATTGGCATGCACATTCCACACACCTGTTGTACGCCCTCTTGGTTATGCGAACATGTCATTGGACGTTCTAGAGCCACCTGGGGCCAAAGCCTAACCACTGCAATGCGTCAAGGGAGGATGGCTAGTGCTTGGGTAGGGGGTAGTGCCAGACACACCTTCCTTCTTTCAGCCATGTTTACAAACCAATCATCTTGTGCCTCGACGATTGTCCCTTTGGTTGAACATGATGTAAAATCCACATTTTCACCAAACGATATGATATTTAACATGGGAAATTAGTTTTTCAATATCATTAGGCTTTACAGAGCTTTCTCCTTGCCATCTTCCATCCAAAGTCATCTTGCTCATCTTAGACTAGATTTAGGCAAGGGTGGCAACCAAAACACCTTTTTGAGAATATGGTACGGTTGTGTGGTGTTCACACCCGATTTATTGGCAAGCACATTTCACACCCCTCTTGTGCACCCTCTTGATTATGCAAAAATGTCATTGGATGTTCTAGAGCCCTTCGGTTTAAAGCCTAACCATTGCAATGCGCTAATCTTTTTTATTGGATGGCTAGTGCTTGGCAGGGGGTATTGCTTGACACACCTTCCTGCTTTGCCCATGTCTACAAACCAAGCATCTTGTGGTTCGATGATCAACACCCCTTTGCATGATGATCCGCCCCCATCTGAACCCAGCCTAATGGTGTTTGCACCCATTTGAACCCAGCCTTAAATTTCCATTTCCCACATGTCACAAGGCCTTAATATGGGAACTTACAATGCATAGATTGTGCCTTTGCCACAGATCATGACAACTATTTATGTATTCTATTGTTAGGCTTGCCCCAACTAAGTTTGAGATGTGTAAATGCCATTTCAAAGAGATGATATCCATATACTTTGCAATAAATATATACAGTGGGGAGACTCCTTAACTTACGTAAAGTAATTTTATGTAAGGAATAGTACAGTGTTTTGGAGTTTCTTACCTCCTCCCCCTTGAGAAAATGTGACCATTGATCATGAGGAGTTAGAAACTATGATAAATAAAAGTTTACCATTGATCATGATGACTAAAAGCTATGGTGAATGTAGAGCATTAGAAAGCAATGGCGATTGCAAAAAGCAAAGCTACGAAAATAGAAAGCTAGAGTATTGGAAATCAATAGCAATAAGCAAGGTAATTGTTATGCCTACAACAAGCACACAAGGTACTCGGTCTAGGCAAAAATCAAATAAGCACAAAAGAAGCATTCATCCCTCACTCTCTTCCAAAGTCTTGCAGCATCCATCCAACTAGCAAATGCAATTTTTTGGCCTTTTGGGCCTATTTGCCTCGTTTCGATGAGTACGTTGTAGAGGGAGTGGTCTTTTGACACAAAGCTTGGGAGTGGGCTTCAAACATAAAGCTTTGGTTGCAATTATATGTTACATACTTGCTTGCATATGAGAGCCTAAAAAATACCAAGTTTGTATGAAAGTGCAAGCTTTATCGTGAGAGGTAAATAGCAACAAATGTAGAGTTTGATAATAAACTAGAGTTTGCAAGCTATATCTTAATAGTTAAATATATGCAAACCCAATTATTAAAAATTATAGGGCAAGTTTCTTTGCTTCGGTACACTTAAATATGGTGGCCACCTGCTCCTGGGCTAATGGAAGGGTATGAGTATAATTTTAGAGTTGTGTAATGGTGAGTTTGAAAGTCATTGGTAATTGTTTATGCTAGGTGATGGTGAACACCAATTGCAATTGAGGCAAGGTCAGCAAGAACAATATAGGCATGGTAGGGTGATTATGGTTGCATTCAACTGTAGATAATAGTAAATTAACGCCTCGCATAATAGTCCCCCTCTCACAATCCTTTCCATACTTCACCATGTGGTGGCTCCTCTCCTGACATCTCCAACGGTGCTATGTGAAGGTCAAGGAAAAGATGGGTGCACTCAAGCTATTATGAGGTATTCTACATGGGCAAATTCATGCAAGTTTCAATACATATGATTTTACATGTGCATAAGACACAAGTCAATTTCAATGCTTACAAATGTAACATGCAATGCATGTAGCATGATGTTGAATGCATGCATGTAACACGATACATAGTGCATCATGCATATTGATTGCAATACAACATATGACAGCATGCATATTGCATGCATGCTTTCTTTTTACAATTGAATTACATGCATGCAATATGTATCATATTCCATTGCAAAAGAAAAAAAGACATGCTATCTACAAATAAAAAACTGACAAAAACCACCTCCCTCTTTGAGAGAGCCCAGGCATCTACACTTAAAGAGTGGTCCCATCTCCTGTGCCTTGTGAGCATAGGGACCAAGGACTACCTTTAAGGCCAAGCCCTGGTGTGGGGTTTAAGATAGGAGAAGAAAATTACCTCTCAAACCAAAAGTGTTAAAATAAATCGACAACATCCTCATGTGGTCACGATGGTACTTTTACTACTAGTAAAAAGACTATTACTATTAGTTAAAGGCCTACTACCATCGATAAAAGATCTATTGCTTTGGAGCGACATCATGGATTGAGGGCTTGCTTTGAATCATCCAGGACCCCATAATAATCAATAACCTCTCAAATCTCCTCCACTTAGGCAAGAGATCAGTCCCCCAAAGGGTGCTGCATACATGATCATTGGCCACCATCAAAGTATCAAATAACTACCCCTTAAAGAGTTGCCTCTCTAGTTGATCCCGAGTTCCTTGAGCTCTTGTAAGCTATACCCAGGCTACATGGACCATTGTAAACAACCAACCTACAAAAGTTGCCGCTAGGTAATTGTAGGTCAACATGATCTCCATCAATAGCCCATGGTATGTGAAACTATTTCGATATAATACTATCTAAGAGGTGTTAAATTTCATAAACCTATGCTTTCCAAGGTTGAATATCATGTCTTTCTCCCTATAAAACACCTCTAGGGCCTCAAAGTGTCTCTATAAGCCTATTATTAAAGAAGATATGAGGACAATCTCGTCCTCACCTAACAATCTTTGTACTATGAAGTTGGCAAGCAATGACTTGTCACCTTCAAGTCGGACAATGAAGGACATGATCTCATCAATGTAGAAGCCAAAATGTGTTCGTGAAAGGGGGCATCCATGCTTCACTCTGATGGATAGCTGACCTATTGGTGAAACTCCACTTGTAATATATTGAGCTTGAAAGATTGTATGATGAATCTATAGGAATAAGGATATGCAAAATCCTCTCTAAAAAATATCATGCAAAATCAGGATCTAGAGAGAGAAATACTAAAATTGGAGAGAGAAAGACTAAAAGCTTGCACTTTTTGACATCCCTCCAAAAAGTGTAGAGACTGAGGTCTCCTACAAAAGAGGTCCCACCCTTGAGGTTCCTACAAAAAGTGTAGAGAGTCTTACCCAAAGAGGTCCCACCCTTGAGGTTCCTACCAAAAGTGTAGAGACTCTTACCCAAGAGGTCTCCAACAAAATAGGTCCCACCCTTGAGGTTCCTATAAAAAGTGGAGAGACTCTTTTTTTTTTCAAATAAAAGTGGAGAGACTCTTACCCAAGAGGTCTCCTAGAAAAGAGGTCCCACCAAGAAGTCTCCTACAAATTGTGTAGAGATCAACATGTATAAATCTCACTCAATGGAATGAAAAACCTTTGGTCTTGTATAGATGTTAATAAACTTTCTTTATTTCTTTCTTTCAGATCGTGCTCTTAATACAAGAGAACACACCATCTAGGGTTCATACTCTCCCTTTGACAACTCATAAAGCCTGGGATCTACATCTCTTGAGATCTCTAAATCATAAAAGATCGGAAAACACTATGTCATAAGCCTTTCAAAAGTCTACAAAACAAGCATAGACTTTTTGAGATCTTGATCTCACCTCCTCAATGATGGCCATAAAGTGGGGATGTGATCTAGAGTAGAGTGCTATCTTTGAAATCTAGCATATCCCAAATCTTATTGTATTTTGAGCCTTTGTGAAAGTGTTGTTCTCTCTCTAATACAAACTTATAGATCTTGGCCAGTGTGTGGATATCTTCAAAACCTAGCCTACCCCAAAGCCTATTGTCCTTGAGCCTCTATGAAAGTGTTCTCTCTCTAGTACAAATCGATAGAGCCAATGTGTCGCCAATCATGAGAGTGCGATTGTTCCTAGTATCCATTGGGTCTCCTTCTTTGTTATCAATGGGAAAACCATGGCATACAGTGTGATTGAACATCAGTGCTAGGATTGGGGAGCCAAGATGTCCTCCCCATGTGTGAAGTGTTTTGTCTATACTCTATCATGGCCTTGGGCTCTTTTGAAGTAGAGTCTAGTGCAACCTGCACATTCCATGTGGTAAACAGGGTGTATGTGGTGGGCTTGGGTAAGGAAGACATATCAAGCTTGACCTAGAGAATCATAGAGCAATGTGGCATATGTGTGCCAAATCATAGGGTTCATGTGATTGGGATGGGTGGCATTCCCTCTAATACAAGATCCCAGTAGGTTCCCTTCCTAAAAAGAGAGGATCATCTCATCAAGTTTGTGTGAGAGGAAAGTGGACTTCTTATGGTTGTAAGGTGGCATGAGATTCGATATGCCATAGATGGCATCAAATGTCTTAAAGCTTGTTGGTCTAACCATGAACTCTAAGGCATCTTCCTTGCTAGAGGGCATGCTATGACTCAATCCATGAATGGGAATGATGTAGAGGCAATATCTTGAACCACCAAAACTAGGGTGTCTGAGGCATGGGTGAGATCTACACCATCTCCAAGGGAGGTCGATGTCACAAGATAGTTGGCTCTCATAGACCGCATCAAGGGAAAAATCAAAGCATATTTCATAAGGAGCAAATGGAGCTAGATGCTCTAATGAGTACCCTTTTTAAACACTTTTTTGTGACCATTTTTTGTATAAATTAGCCTTTTCAAAGATCATACACATTTCTAGGAACTAATATATATAAAAGGAGGTCTATGAAGACTTGAAAGAATTATACAACACGGAATTTCGACAGGTTTTCTAGTTGGAATACTCATGAAAAGATGGTGACATTTTCCTTTTTCTTTTTTTTTGGATGGCGACTTTTTGATTGGTGACACCCAATCAGTATGCCCGATCTCCCAATTGGTGAAACCAGGATCCAATAATTTTTCAAGTTCTTCATAGACATGCGTGCCATACTTTGGATTTATCCTATAGGGTCCACATACCTTAGGTTTGGATCCTTCCCTAAGCAGTATGGTATGCACTGCAACTTCAAGGGAGATCCCTTTCATTTCCTTGTAGGACCAAGCCATGCAATCCCTGTATTACATTAGCAATACTTTTAGTTCTTTCTCATCCTCTTGCATGAGTTATTTGCCGAGGTACACAAGCTTTTCTTCTTCTCCTTCTAAGGCAAGATCCAATTTTCTAGTCTTGGCTGGCCCCTCATAAGCTTGAGTTTTCCCTCGTCTACCTATTTCCTTGATCTCTGATTCCTAGATTGGTCTATGCATTGCTATTGTTGCATCCCCCCTTGTACAATTTTGAAATAGTCAAGAACTTCCCTAAGGCTTTCATAGCACTATGAGGTGCTTGCCTAACTATAAGTGCTACTACTTCTTACTATGGAAGAGTCTTGATCTGTTTCACTTGCTTTTCTTTTTTGTGTATTCTCCATTTTAGTCTTCATTCACACATTGGGATTTTGCAAAACTTTTTGCTTTGTGAGACTAATGATAGATTTTGAATGGCCATCTTGTTCTCAAATACTGGCTCTTTTGCCATGCATGCTCCTTCAAGGGCCTTTGGATCCCATTGTAAATTTGGTGGCTCCACTACTTGGGTGGGCTTGGTTAAGCACAGTTCCACCACTCAGGCTTGCATCCTTTCAAACTCATTACGTGCTCCACCTTAGTTTTCTTGCATCACACACCGTTCTTTTTTTCCTTAAGTGCTTGCTATTTACTAGTGTTGGAGGGTTTGGCTTGAGGTATTCTACTTCCATTAGCGTTTGTAGAATCACCAAATCGTTATCCTTTGCGTGTGTTGGTGATGGACATGAGAGAGAAATGCCATTGAGGATCACTATTCACAAGTCCGAGGGTGTTCATTATCTATAGTCGTGTCATTGCTCATTGTAGCACAGGTCTTTTGGTCCTATTCTGGTGAGAGGTTTACGGGCTAAAGCATGGAAAGCAACTCTCATACATGCTTAGATGATAAAGAGGGCTTGATCACGATGATGGATGGAGGCTCTCACATCCATGGGAGTTCAAGGGTTTAGAAGGCGGATAGGGTTGAGAAGATAACTAGGAATTCCAGGGTTTAAAAAGGATTGAGGATGAGTCCAAGGTTGAGGAGTGGCAGGGTTTAGGACGAGTCCAAGGTTGAGGAGTGGAGAGCTAGTCTCCTTCACGACTTCAAGGGGTAAAGGTTTGAGAAGGAGGATCAAGGGAGGAAGGAAGAGGTGAAGGGAGGAGGAGGAAGTGGAGAAGGGAGGAGGATCTGAGGAGGGAGTGCAAGGGTAAGGGCATGCTAGAACACGATAGTGTATGGGCGCATGGATGCAAACGAGATCAATCACACAATCATCACCTGAAATCACACAATTATATACTATAGTTAGATTGTTAATTTTTCAAATCTAAACACAAGCAAGGTACTTTACACACCTATACTCCCCTGTACCGAAGTAGAGTAGCCCATCTTGCAAGAAGCATAGGAAGCACAGATGGATATGCTCCCTCATATGTCTATCCAATCACCATTCCCATCTCGTGCTAATAACCTAAACCCTCCCTATTAGTATAAAATAAATTAAACCCTCCCTCTCTATCCAATCACCATTCCCATCTCGTGCTAAAAACCTAAGCCCTCCCTATGACCTAAACCCTCCTTAATAACCTATTAGTATAATATAAATTAATGGCCCAAGGTTTTGTGGTGGGAAAATCCCATTGTCAATCTCCACCCACCAATACCATTGATCTCCTTGCACATGATTGCTATCCATAGCTTCAACCCACATTTGAATAGAATGCTCTTGCACATTGAATTAAAAACATACATTCCCTATCAACACATTCAACCATAAATGCACATTTCCTATAGTTATATATGATACCTTTGCTTCAGAGAGTCCATTATAGACGAATGCATACCTACAAGTGATATAGCCTCTTGAAAATCTGATGTGATCCTCCGTATCAAAGTTTGGGCTTCATTAGGGTGAGGAACCATAGCTGCAACATATGAAAAGCATTAGCATTATCATTTCAAGACAATTTATCAAATATGATGAGAGATGTTATACATGAAAGAATCATACCATCATCATTTCTTACACTCGAATACACAGCAGAACAATCAGAAGTGAATGTACACGGAATATAGAAGGCTTCAATTTGCCTAGTTCTATTGCATATAATTGATGGCATCATTGCACAATTGTGTGTACTTCAAAACCCTTGAGTATCATCACCTTCATTTGGTGCTTTACCCTTTCTCGACCATGCACATGTGCAACATGCCCACCTAAGGCTTGCATTGTAAACAATATGTTCTATCTCTAGATTATTTTTACTTTTCACTTTTGTGCATTCTTCTTCATTTGATAGTGTCACAAAGTCATTAGATATCTCCTTTGCCTGAGTCAAAGGGTGAAAAGTTTGGAAGAAACCCATCATCTTTTTGAATCTCCATGTACCAATAGTATGGCAAGCATGTAGATTTGAGGCGATGCATAAGCCAGTCAATGCGACGACCAAAGATAGATTTCTTCCCACATTGAAAAAAAAAAAGAATCATGATTTAAGAGTCGCATGGTAAGACTCTATTGCTCCATTGGTATTTTTGTTTGCATGAGGATGTGTGCACACACATTGCACCCACATTGCTACAATAGAGAGTAGATATGAGTTTTGAGATCATCAAATGTCCACGTGAATAAAACAAAGAGTTTCATGAAAAGGGTTCAAGGTTGTAGGCTTGCAATACTAATGAAGTTGGAAAGCCCATCTCTCCTCAAAATATTCCATGAATGCAGTCTCCATTGAAAATCTTTTTAAATAGTCCAATCAACTGCTTGCTCAATTAGCTATGGATCAGCAGACAAAGGCTTGTTTATCCACGTATCCATAATGGCTCCAAGCCTTCTAAATATTTTTGCTTGCCTGGTATAACCTTATAGTCTTTGGTCTTCTTTGTTTTTTTATTGTGTTTTTATTATGCGTATATCGACAGCTTGTGTATTGAGCAAGGCAAACCTGTTGCAGGTGTAGTGGTCTTCTATAGTATTTAGTGATAATGTCTTTAAAGAAGATGTTAGTGCTGTCTGGGTCCATCTTTTCTAATTGCCATCGTAGTTTCAACAACAATTTGTGCAGATTTAGTGGACTAATGTTTATATAAGCATGTATTCTAGTACTACTTGTCAGTGGAAGTGATAGTGAAAGATAGACAACTCGTTGGGCACTTGTGTGTTGAGTGTTTAGTATTGTGTTTCCTATTTCATGTGCATATTCATTAGTTGGTTCCTTCATGATTAGGCTATCATTTAGGGCTTGCTTCACTGCTTCATTCGAAGCTTTATCTGCCTTTGCTATGTATGAAGTGCGATAAGCAATAGCACCATGCGGGTTTAAAATGAATTGTATGTTAGTGTTTTCTCACCAAAGCCTTGATATTGTAGCATTGAAATTGTATATGTATATGTCTTTGGGTTGTCTTCTCAAGAAAATGATCGGTTGGATTATTTTGGACCTAAGTGCTATTATGTATTTTGCTTGAGATAAATCAATGTTGTGCCAGAATGTGTCAAAGTCCATTGATGTAGTTGCTATGCCATGCAATGGATGTTATTTTCTTGAAGCTCTTTTTGTAGTCAGCGTTGTTTTGTTCTGATTAAAGCGGTAATAGAAGGTGTGTTTTGTGTTTGGTGGCCTTGGGAATCCAAACATGCACATCTTTCTCCCTTTTTTACATGTTCTCCTATGCTTATGTATTTGTATATCATTGTTCGATATCTCTAGTAATGATGAATCAATGGTAATGTAGCAATCTATGAATGCCACTATTTCATCATTGGATGATGACTACAACATTGGTGCATGTTCAATCTCACAGCACTCTTTTGTTGATGAGAGTTGATTCAAATATGATTGAAGACTTAAGGCTTCTGTTTCTCTGACCATGTCTTAATTCTGAGCTGTGGTTGAGAGAATACAAGACCAAGATCCAAGAATGCTGAATGAAGCCTTGTTGATTGCATAACGTATTGAATTTTCTAAATCAAAGAACAATACGAAAGTCCCTACCATTCCTCTTTTACTTTTAGTGCCTTCTGCTGCCACACTAATGGAGATTGACAATATTCAGAATGCATAGGATTTCCAACGCAATAATTTCCATCCACTTGATCTCAATCTTCACTCAACAAGGGTAAATTATCAGATTGTGATGAACAAGGTCAGCCATGCTGCTTCAATTGCAATAAATATGGACATGCACGCAACTATTGTCGAATCTCACAACCCATGCAAAGCGTACCCTTAGCTTCCCTTGTTTTGAGAAATGTGAATATGTACATTTGGATTCCCTTATTTTGGGAAAAGAGCACTTGAAGCTATAAGGGAGGATATGACTTTAAAGTCCAACTATTGTGTTGCCGAGTCAGATTTTTAATGTCATTCTTGGCTATGATTGGTTGCTTGAACAAGGAGCTACAATTGACTTTAAAATAAAAATTTTACATCTGCAGAATTCAATTGACATACCACAAATTCTCATGAGATGCTAATTGTTATTCATGAATAAATATTCAGACTAGCACAAGTCATAAAAATCTTGTCTAGCTTTTGGGATGCATTTTTAGGACCTATTCCAACAACTATGTCAACTACAGCCTATACGAAATCATATAGGCACATCTCTATCAATTTCTATAGCCCAGAGGAGACGATTAGCTAAGGAGGTCCAATTTTTGAGGGATTACATTAACAAGTTGATGAAAAACAAACATTCAACTTCCAAAGCCCTTGGGCTTACGAACCTCATTTGGTTTGGAACAAGGATGGTGTTTTGCATTGACTACATACTATTGAATAAGGTTGCAACACGAGATCAATATCCCCTTTCGTGTCTTGATAACATTCTAGATTCATTAGCAAATCTAGATTTTTCACATCACTTAACCTCAAGTTGGGATATTGGAAAATTCCAATTAAGAAGGATGATAAGCACAAAATGGCATTTAGAACTCCCTTTGGGGATATATCAATTCAATGTTAGGCCTTTTGGTTTAAATAATTCACCCATGACTTTTCAATGTCTTATGAACTTTGTATTAAATGATTTGATTATTCAAGGCAAAGTTTTGGTTTATTTGGGATGATGTGCTAATTCATATGGCTTCTTGGGAAGACCACAAACAATTGATCATGTAGGTTGTACGTCTATTCCAACAATACAACTTGAAGTTGAATCCTTAGAATTGCAAATGGGTGCAAACCAAGCTAAAGCATCTCGGTTTCATTATTGCACATGATGGCATCAAACCAAATCCAAAGAAGGTAAAGGCATTGCATAATTTTCTTATTCTAACTAATGTCAAATAGCTCCAACAATTTGTCAAGATGCCTGGTCTTACTGCAAGATTTATGCTTGAATTGTCAGAATTATCTACTTCACTGAGAAATTTAATGTAGAAAAAGATGAAATTTGTTGGGATTCACAATGTCAGGAAGCTTTCAACAACTTCAAAGCCCTTTTTGATGCACAAAAGACATCTGAAGAAGGATTGGGAGGAGTTCTATTGTAGGCTAATGAACCAAAATAATAAGAGAAATGATATGCTGCAATTGAATTGGAGTGTGTGGTAGTGGTTTGGGCAATCTTCAAATTGCATCCCTATATTTATGGTACACACTTCGAAGTATAAACCAATCATGTAGCATTGACTGAACTTATGAAGAAGAAACATCTTCACGGAGATTGGCCGGGTGGGTTTTGTGGTTGCAAGACTACTATGATTTTAACATCTCACATCGTCCAGATAAGCTGAATGAAATAGCAGACGCTCTTTCTAGAGCTCATATTGCGGCAATGCAAAGAGTTTTACTAGTAGCATCTTGGACCTTCTTGTGTATTCCTCAAGATCCACTTCAATTGCCTACAATTGACGAATTAAAACAACTCCAAGGAGAAGATCAGGAAGTTCAAAGAATTCAGCTGGCATATAAATTCATCCAAACCGCCATTGCATTTTTGAGATATTTATGGGTTGCTATATTATCACAAATTGCCATTTCAACCAAGAATTTATGTCCCAATAGTATGTCAACAACAATATCTCCATGCATTCCATGACGGGGTTCTTGGTGGCCATCTTAGCTTTTTGAAGGTGCTCATAAAAGGCCAAACAAGATTTTTGAGGCGCGGCCTTCACTTGTATCTACAATCTTATCCAACATGCCAGTCCTCCAAGAACCTTCAACAATGGGTGATATGACATCCATCACTGTAACTAGGCCCTTTAAATTAGTTGCTTATGACATCATGGGTCCTGTCCCAATTCAGGAAACGGCAATAAGTGCATAATCATCCTAATAGATTACCTAAAAAGGTGGACGATTGCAACACCATTGAAGACTAAATCAACTGGTGAGGTAGCATATTTTGCGTGCAACATTTGAATTTACCCATGGTTGTCCAAAGCAACTATTGTCAAATCAAGGAAAAAACTTCAAGTTTGAGGTGGTTCGCATTTTGGCTGACAAGTTGAATATCAAGCAACAATTTACCAGCTCTTATCACTTGGATTACAATGGTCTTGCAAAAAGACTCATAGAACAATCAAATTGTTGTTGGCCATGTACATTGATCTGAGTCACTCCAACTAGGAAATCTCTTTGCCTTATGTGGCTACAACCTATAATACAACACTCTAAGAATCAAGAAGACTTAGTCCATTTGAAGCGCTCTATGGTCGGCCTCTTATTTTCCACCGGAGATTGGTGTGATAGATACAAATTAGATTAAGCATAATGAATCACGCCAATGGGCAGAATATATTTAGAACGTTCTATGGTCAGCCGACCACCTCCGATTCCACTGAAGATTGGTGTGATAGATACAAATAAGATCAAGCACAACGAAGCACGTCAATGGGCAACATATCTTCAGTATTCACTACCTTTTCTCAAACAAAATGCTACCGAACATCTTAAATGTACCCAAAGTTGACAAAGACTACTCTACAACAATCATCATAAGCCGACAAGTTTTCTAGTTGATTTGGTCATGGTTTATTATCTGACCCAAAAGAAAGGTTTGGCTGAGAAGTTTTTCACAAAATGGATTGGTCCCTATCAAGTGCTCTGCCTAGTTTCTAAAACTTCTTATGAATTCCAAAGGTGCAGTTTGGATCATCAACACAGAAGGCTTTAGCTCATATTTCCCAGATCAAGCACTTTTATTCTCGATCTATTGTTCTCACAGGAGGGGAAAGATGTGCTGACCCCTCTAGATTGTCAATGCCAACTTGGATTGGCTCCACATGATCCTTAAGGTGTAAGCAGTAGACCATTAGTCCATGAGCCGTGCATGATCTAGCCAACCTGTTCCTAGCTTCTCTGGTCAAACCTGTGTGCTCTTTCTGGCCATTTGCTTTTTGTGTTGTCGATTCTCTCTCTCTTCCCTTTTAACAGTCATTATGATATGCCAAGTACAACCCAACGTGTAGGCACCCAAAAAGAGTCTTAGGCAGTCTTGAATTGCCACACCCCATTATATTGTGAGTTTGAGTGCCCACCCATGGGCACCCCTTTTACACATTGCCCAACAGTTGCTCAACAATGGTTTTGTAATTTGCGGGACCTTGAACACAAAGGTGATTGGCAAATTTGAAGGGTGTCCCTTGTTGTGGAATGGAGGACTAGAAGGTTTGGTCATGGGGGTGTGTGTAACGAGATGCCCACCACTCATGGTTCAATATCTCAATGTGTGCACAGTGTAAACAACCTAACTTAAAAAATCATGTATGTTCTCATTTGCATCTCCCACTTTAATCTTTATTTTTTGTTTCTTATATTGAAATTGAAATTGAAAGTGCCAACATTGCCCTCATACAAGGTGACCAAGATAGAATCCTTAGCTACCCTTGGGGTTTGGCACATACACACTCACATGCCCTTATATAGGGTGACCAAGAGGACCTTGGGACTGGCACATACACACTCGCATGCCCTCAAATGGGATGACCAAGATAGAATGTCCACATGGCAAGTTGGTGTTGGCTGGCATTGCATGCATGCAGGAAAAATTTAGGACTTGCCAAGTGGTGGAGGGGAGGATTAAATGAGATTTGAATGCAATTAATTTTTGGCATCAGATCTTAGTGCCATAAATGATCATTGCAAAGTTGTCTCGCTCGCTTTTGTGGAGTAAGACATTCACTGCGCAACTTCTTTCGATGTGGGAGGTTTTGAATTTCTCTGTCTTTGAGAATGAAGATGGTGACTATTTTATAGCTTTCCTATCATCACTCGTTCCTTGCCAGTGACTTATTGTTCTCCTCCTCAATTCACAAATTGACTGTGTGTAGGTTCTATGCTCCTTCGCAACAGTTACGAGCTACAGCAAATTGTGAGATCTCTGTTGACAAAGGATATGCTAATTGATTGCGCTAAATAAGAGCATTAGATTTGGAGGTTGGCGCCAGGTAAGGATTGGTGTGGTATTTTGACAGCTTTTTATTGTTCGTGCGTAAATTCGTGTGTAGAGTGGATATTCGTTTCAAGCTCTCGAGCTCAACGTCTCGCTCCTACGATGGTTTTTCCTAGCTATATAAATGTTGCATGCATCGAAAAGTATGTGCACTTCTATCATTTTCTTGCTGATAGTTGCTATGGATGTGCCTGCTAACTTCATAGAAACTGACAGCGAAACTTTTGCTAAATGTGTCCTCCAATGTTTTTTATTTCTTCTTACTTCGTGAGTCATGTGATCATTTCGATTGGCTATCAAGCTAACGTTTTTCTCGTAATCGTTTGCAATCTAACAGACTTTGTTTTGGTAGGACTTGTCAAAGCATGCCCAGACTTTTAGGAGGCTCCTAGCACGCCTTCCAACAAAATCACTATTGTCCAAGGCGTCCACAACAAGTGAAGGGAAAGAACGTCGTTCATGGTAAGTGAAATTGTTCATAGTAGTAGTTTGCTTCTATTTGAATACATTGCACTGAGAAATGATCTTCCTTTGCAAAAGATGAAGCTGTAGTCCACTTGTTCCTACAGCTCTCCTGTCTAGATATGAACTTCAGCCTCCAGCAAGTATCCATGAAGAAAACTTCAAAACCTACCACCTCTATCATCGCCTCTTGGTCTCTCTCTGTTTTTGCACTTTTGTAGTGGCGTTTGAAATCTGCCTCGTATTCGCTTCATTCTTTTGGTATCTAATCCCATTTCTAGTAAGTGTTTAGAGTCTCTAACAATGTAATCTACCATTTTGCTATACCTACCCCCTCATTGTGTTGAAGGTCTCGTACTCTACGTATTCTGTGTTGAAGGTCTTTTGCTCTGCATTGAAGGTCTCTTGCTTTGGGATTTCCGTCTCTACAAAGCATGGGATTTAATCCTATCTCTACAAAGCATGTAAGTCTCGAGCGACGTAATCTACCATTGTGCATATCCTACCCCCCTTATGTTGAAGCCCATGAGGGATGTGGAAATGAGAAGAATCACTTTCCACGACGTGAATCCACCTGCATATGTTGATAGACAGCAAGCAGTCCATGCACCAAATGTGCAAGAAATGGTACCACCAAGTACTCCCACAGGTATACAATTAAGGGTAGATAATGGATCATCTATTGCTAGAAATGATGAGCCGAATGTGGCTGATATATGCAGGTGGGACAGCAAGCTGAAATGCCCTTTAGAAGATCATCTAGAGTGCCTAGACCGGCTGATAGGTTTGTTCCAGGGGTAGACTATGTGATGCTTACTGATTGTAGGGAGCCTTCTTACTACAGAGAGGCTATGATGTGCGAGGATCAATGCAAGTGGGAGTATACTATGCAATTAGAGATGAGTTCACTTATGAAGAATATAGACTAGTGACTTGGTTTCTTTGCCACATGGAAAGAAAGCATTGCCATGTAAATGGGTCTACAAGATGAAGGTCACAGGTGATGATGTGCCTAGGTAAAAGGCCCATTTGGTCGCTAAATGATTCAAGCAAGAGAAGGGTGTGGACTTTGATGAGATATTCTCTCTGGTTGTGAAGATGACCACACTTAGATGCATGCTTGGACTAGTGGCAGCAAAGGATATGGAGCTTATGCAGATGGATATCAAGACAGCTTTCTTGCATGGGGATCTGCATGAGGAATTTACATGGTGCAGCCGGAAGGCTTTGAAGACAAGGGCAAAGAGCATTTAGTTTGCAAGTTGAAGAAGAATCTCTATGGTCTTAACCAAGCACCTAGAGAATGGTATCAGAAGTTTGAAGATGTCTCGTGTATAGAAGTGCGTTGCTTTGTCTACCACAGAGGCTGAGTATGTTGCAGCCACAGAGGGTTGCAAGGAGGCTATATGGCTTGATCGGCTAGTGGGAGATTTGGGGATTCATATAGGTGTACCGACATTGCATAGTGATTCCATGAGTGCTATTTAGCTAGCACAGAATCCGATCTTTTATACAAAGACCAAACACATTGAGGTCAGGTACCATTTCATCAGAGAGGTACTTGAGGACAAGTGCATAGAGCTTGTCAAGGTTTATATAGATGATAACCTTGTAGATATGCTGACGACGAGTCTACCTAGTCAGCGGTTTGAGTATTGTCGTGTATTGATGGGCATTGGATAGTATGCTCACTAGTTGTTCTCCCTTAAAGGCGTGCATTGTCCTTTAAGTGGGAGGTTGTGGGGGTTAAAGGTCACTGTGCCTTTACCCTGGTTATGTATAATACTCAAACACATATATAAATGAATGAAAAAGAAGATTAGGGTGCTCTGCACCCACCAAAAACTTGTGTGGTTCTCTGTTTCTCTCTCTCTCTCTCTCTCTTCCATTCTGCTTCTGTTGAGAGCACTCAGAGCCTCTGTATACATTCTAATCTACAAAATAGGAGAAGGGTTGACATTATTTAAAAATTTAGCAAACATAAGTGGTTTACACGGGAACGTAAAAAAATATAGAACCTTGGCTTTTTTTGCCAACCAAGTTTCAAACGGACACGTGAACAGAGAGGCCCTAAGCTAACTTAATATTCTAAATTAATTTAAAATAGAATGACTTCCTTCACACAAAAAAAAACTAACATTTTAAAGTCATTTAAGACACTAATGACCGCCTTAACAAGAGTGCACAAGTGCACATGGGTATCGCCTCTTGGTAAAGCAAGCGCTTTTGGATGCACAAGAGAGAGCCACGTGATTTTTTAAAGTTGGGCTGAAAGGCAATTTTTGTGGGAGGATCTCCAGAAATGGCACACGCGACGTAATTATATTTTTCAAAAAATGACATGCGGAAAGTCACAAAAAGAGTGTGAATCCAACCAATATAGCACGCGTGGCCTTAAGAAAGGGAGCGCTAGAAACTCGATAGAGGTAGAAACCAAAAATTGGGGATAATATCTCGGTCCAAAACAAGGGATATGCCAAAAGGGTAAGGGACGTGGAAGGAAAAAGCTACATGTGGAGGGGAGAAGATGAAGGAGAATTATTGAAAATTGAAAAACAAAGTAGAGGGGACTTTGTCGTGGGAATGCCGGCAAATATTGAAAGAGAGCTCACGTATTCTGAAAATGCCGGCATGTAGCTTCTCCGAAACTTCGCCGTGCCAAGCTTTCTTCCTTCTCCATAGCCTTTGCCTTCTATGACCTTTCTCTCCCTCACCTTCACCCATTCACCGTCCGTTTTCTTCCGCTTTCGCATCCCGCAGGCTTTTCTCCAGTGCCCACCTCATCCTTTTTCGACCAGCATTCCTTATATCTATCCTTGCTCTTTCATAACTTCGCTCCATTGTTTCCCTTTCACCCATTAATAATCTTTCCTTGCCGATTGCAGCACGAGTTCGCTGGGTATAACATCCTCATCTCCCCGCTTCCTTCCTGGATTGGATAGCTCTCATGGAGGGATATTTGTTACAGCAACTAGACCGTGCCCATTGGGTCGAATGGATTACGATCGTTTGTGCTTTGAATAAGAGAAAACACGCTGTCATGGCAAACAATCACAAACTGACAATGAATTACAATATTGTCGGCAGAACTTGGAGACTAGCGGGACCGGCGCCTAAGAAAAACGGATGGCACCTTTCTTGTCATGCAAAATAGCTGCAGTTCCTGCGTCGTCTGCCGTGAGAGAGACTGAGGGGAATGGATTGGACGAAGGCGTCGAAGATAGATCGACAAATGGCCATACCGGAGTATTAATCCCGATCAGCAACCGTAAGGATGCTAGTGATGGGTGCGAGGAGAAGCATTGCGAGAGACAGTCTTGCCGGCTTTCCCATGAATCTTCGCTCGAAATTGAGGTAAGAGCACGTCTTCATCTTATGCTTTCTCTCATCAAATTCTTGGGAATGAGTGAAATATGAAAATTAATTACTTTAGCGACTTGCTAGTTTGTAGCACACTTACATGGTGTTTAAAGAGGTTTCACATCGGCCAAGAGGAGTAGTTGGAAGCTTTCATAGAGTATTGGTTTCGTAGAGTACGTACTCATAGGTGAAAAAGAGAGTTACACATCTCTAGTATTGAGACTAGCTAGACATATGTAGTTCACTAGAGAGGATACTAGCCTAGAAATATATATTTCAATAGAGGCTCTTTAGGTGGTAGAAGGTGTGGCCAAAGTAAGAGACACTCGGGAGAAGGGGAAATGGACTCTCTACAAAGATGGCAAAGCACTACCTAAGCCTCACCTAAGCTAGTGCATCTTAGACCCAATCTAAATTACTTAAGGCGGGCTACTTAAAAGTCTTAAATAATGAGGAGTGGCCCCAAATGCTTCCAATGATCCAACATTAATTACCATGGATAAATGAAGGGGAAGAAGTATATGCTCCTTTGCTAGCATTGTAAAAGCAGTCTAGCAGTCCCCTAAAAGTAAGGACCTGGTGTAAACTTGAAACATCAAGTATAATATATGGTCATAAATGGCATAACTAGATGGGTCCATGTAAGATGCCCTAGCATAGACATAAATTGTAGAGTTCTTAACACTTTTTAAAGTAAGGTAAAGGCACATAGGGAGAAAAAATATTGTTATTGGCAAACACTAACACAAACTTGAAGTAATCAAAATGTGGAGATGAGAGCAAAGTGAAATCAATAACGAAATAGATCAATGTACATTCCTTGTAGTTCTTACTTTTATCAGTAGTGGTTTGAAGGATTTGAATGTTATGGATTTCCTTTCCTGGATTATGGCAGTGAAGGATGTTCTAATTTGGAGAAGATGAGCATTCTTCTCTATTGGTATTGGGTATGTACTTTGATGGGATCTTTTATATTTAAGAAAATTAACTTCCTTTACACCGCTCTAAGGTATATTTTTAATTCATCCTCGTCAAAAGGGAAGTAACTAAGAAGGATGGAAGAAACCATGAGAGAGAGTGAGGGCTCATCTAAGACTTTATGAACTTATATGATGGCATAAGAGTGCACAAAAGATGACTCTAAAGAATTATGGGGGAAAGGGTAGAAGAGGTTCACCTTTCTTACTAATTAATCTTCTCTTCATGCTCTAGAAATGCATACATGATTATCTATTTTCTATTCAAAAGAGAACTCTTTTATGCTCTTGGTCCTTGGACATTAGTGGAAGCTAAGTTCAAGGCCTTATCCATCTTCAAGTAGACAAATGCAAGCATAAAGTATGTATCATTCAAGTTTTGTGGCACATATGGAGCTATTAAGCTTTGTCTAGAAGCAAGCGTAAGAAGGGATATACACACAAAAATCGGTGAAAATCAAGAGTGATACATAGAATGGTATAATTCAAGAATCAAGCCTTCTTGCACATATTGCCAAAACAAGGGAGTGAGGGTGAGGGAGACTTGAAAGGAACATGGCTCAACACAATAGACTACATCAATTCTCAAGAATGAAGCACTACAAACCTATTTTAGGGTTTGCACTTTGTGCACTCTTAGAGAAAGATCAGCATCATGACAAACCTAGGGAGATTCAAAATTGAAATAGAGTTAAACATGACCCTAGGCATGCCATTAGGTATCCACACCAATGGAGAGGCTCCCACATTATATGTGTGTATTAAGGAAACCACATATTCCCACGTATACAAGAGGGACATGGGTCCCCTCCGTTCTCCCCATGCATGGATTCAATCAATAAATCCAAAACAAAATGACTCATATATATCCATAGTTCATAACAACTTGAACATCTCATGACAATATGATTGGAGATGAAACGGGGGCCATATTGCCATTTGATGTTTCCATGGTGCTGCCAATTACGTCTACTTTTCAACCTAGCCACTCCAGCTATAAGTGCTCTTATAAGAACCGCATTTTACTTGCCACCACCATCATGGGATAGAAGAATTTAATTATGGAAGACAAAGGAATCCTCTTGAAGCATTGGATCATGGATAGACTTATGTATGGAGAAGGTCACAGGTGACATGTGCAAGACCTTAGATTATGGGATTATTTAACAATCATACCATCAAATGTGCAAGAGCCTTTGGTGTGGAGAAGGTGACATGTGCAAGAGCTTAGATTTTAGTACATGCTGACCACATCGAAAATATGAGGTCGTATGGTTTCTAGATGGTGACTATTTCACACCATTATATTAAAAGTTTCAAATAAATTTTAAGTATCAAAAGATTAGAAATTGATTGACACATACAAGCCATCATTATTCATGGGTGACCATTGTGTTCACCATGAGAATTTATACTTGAAATTAGAAGATCAATTCATTCCCTAATCCTTCCTTTGAAGGGCATTTTTGAGTCTAAATCTCCTCTTTTTTAAACTTTGAGCCTTCCCTTTTTTAAAAGGCATTTTTCAATCCAAATCTCCTCTTTTAAAAAAAGAAAGCCCTTTAATTAGCTTGCCATGTAGGGTTAAAAAGAAGTAATTATTGTAGCTTTATATCTTGTTTTTAGGGGAAATGCCCTTCTTTGATCTATTCCAGGAGCTTGTTAGTT